>NW_021702513.1:0-8290 GCF_005190385.1 Monodon monoceros
GTAAGGCCAGAAACTATCAAACTCTTAGAGGAAAACATAGGCAGAACGCTCTGTGACATAAATCACAGCAAGATCCTTTCTGACCCACCTCCTAGAGTAATGGAAATAAAAACAAAAATAAACAAATGGGACCTAATGAAACTTCAAAGCTTTTGCACAGCAAAGGAAACCATAAACAAGACCAAAAGACAACTCTCAGAATGGGAGAAAATATTTGCCAATGAAGCAACTGACAAAGGATTAATCTCCAAAATTTACAAGCAGCTCATGCAGCTCAATACCAAAAAATCAAACAACCCAATCCAAAAATGGGCAGAAGACCTAAATAGACATTTCTCCAAAGAAGATATACAGACTGCCAACAAACACATGAAAGAATGCTCAACATCATTAATCATTAGAGAAATGCAAATCAAAACTACAATGAGATATCATCTCACACCAGTCAGAATGGCTATCATCAAAAAATCTAGAAACAATAAATGCTGGAGAGGGTGTGGAGAAAAGGGAAGACTCTTGCACTGCTGGTGGGAATGTAACTTGGTTCAGCCACTATGGAGAACAGTATGGAGGTTCCTTAAAAAACTACAAATAGAACTACCATATGACCCAGCAATCCCACTACTGGGCATATACCCTGAGAAAACCAAAATTCAAAAAGAGTCATGTACCAAAATGTTCATTGCAGCTCTATTTACAATAGCCCGGCAATGGAAACAACCTAAGTGCCCATCATCAGATGAACGGATAAAGAAGATGTGGCACATATATACAATGGAATATTACTCAGCCATAAAAAGAAACGAAATTGAGCTATTTGTAATGAGGTGGATAGACCTAGAGTCTGTCATACAGAGTGAAGTAAGTCAGAAAGAGAAAGACAAATACCGTATGGTAACACATATATATGGAATTTAAGAAGAAAAAAAATGTCATGAAGAACCTAGGGGTAAGACAGGAATAAAGACACAGACCTACTGGAGAATGGACTTGAGGATATGGGGAGGGGGAAGGGCGAGCTGTGACAGGGCAAAAGAGAGTCATGGACATATATACACTACCAAACCTAAGGTAGATAGCTAGTGGGAAGCAGCCGCATGGCACAGGGATATCGGCTCGGTGCTTTGTGACCGCCTGGAGGGGTGGGATAGGGAGGGTGGGAGGGAGGGAGACGCAAGAGGGAAGAGATATGGGAACATATGTATATGTATAACTGATTCACTTTGTTATAGAGCAGAAACTAACACACCATTGTAAAGCAATTATACCCCAATAAAGATGTTAAAAATAAATAAATAAATAAATAAAACATCCCCATGACTATACTTGGTAGAGGAAAATACTAGTGAGGCCTTTGCCTCACTTCCACCTTTAAATCATAATAAATGCATCTAATTTGTGGAACTTATATCACAACAATGATCATAAATACAAGAGTGTCCTAAAATGCAGTTTATAGATTTTCAGACTCAAAGTATAGGAAGAGAAAGTAGAAGGAGTTGGAAATGGAGGCTGAATTATTAATTGTTTCCCATAATTCAGCTCTTTGGCTACTCAATATCCATGCACACTTCTACTTCTGCTTAAACTTCTAAACAATGTCAAGAGCAAAACCAGCCTGCTCCTGTCTAACATCATGCAATTATCCTTACTAATAAAAAGACATGCAAAATCTCTCACAAGAAAAGTACATCAAAATTCTCAAGAACCACTGCATCCATTCCTGGGTGATGTTCATTCCTCTTCTTGTTTAGTCACAATCCTGCCATCATATACTATAACCAGTGGACTAAATTATGAAGTTAACCACCAACAAGACACCCTACAAAGAGAACGGAAGAGGGGAAGATGAAGGAAGTTGGTTCAAGTACTTAAATATAATACCCAAGACAAGGACTTGAGTGCCCATATTTATTTGGGAGGTGACCCCACAAAGGAGGAATAAAAGAATGGGGTGATTTAGACAGGAAAGAAAGAAAGACAACAAAACCTCTATTACTGAGCCGGCACAGTTATCACTGTAGGCAACTGGAGCTGACCTCACTGGGAATCCTGAGGAAGAGATTGAATGCAATTATGAATTGCTCCTCAAGGATGGAGGTGGGCATTGATCCAACAACATCAATCCCTGATGGTAGAGAATTGCTCCTGGGCAGTAACTCCTCTTCGTTTCTAGGCTGCCCTTTGCCTGGGATGAACAGATCCCCACAACTTCAGAGAAAGCCCTGAGCAGGAAAACAGAGAAACCCTTGAAGTCAGACACAGCATGCAAAGGAATCGTCCACCAGGGGAACTACTCAAAATAACTGCAACTAAAATCAGATTCAGCACCAAAGATGTCTGCTATAATATATAACACAGACAGGAAAAATATCTGAGTTGTTACTGCAGGTCTCATTTCTGCTACTAGTCATAAAACCATATTGATATTTATAATTTCCCTCTTCATTACACATTCTATGTTCCCTTTGCTCTCATTTAGCACCTTAACTGATTTGTATTTTACCTGATAGGATGATCCGAACTAAGAACTAGTAAAATGCAGTTATTACGAGCAAGGCTCTGGAATTATGTTATCTGGGTTTGAAGCCCAGCTCTGCCACTTATTAACTCTGTGAACTTTGGTCAAGTTATTTTAATCTCTCTGTGCCTCAGTACGCTCATCTGTAAAACAGAGATAATGAAAGTGTCCACACCATAGGATTATTGTGAGAATTAGATGAGTTGATATACGTGAAATGTGAAATGCTTAGAACAGTATATGACACATAGTTGATACTATGTAAGCACAAGCTGTTGTTTACTTCCTGAAAAGTCCTGCCTGTACTGGGTAGCTTAGTTTTCCATTAACCTTTATCACTGGCTTGGCACATAAGAGGCAACCCAGAGGATACCTTAGATTCCAGAAAAACTCTTTTTTTTTTTTTTTTGTCTCCTTGTACAGCAGCAACGCGATTTCTCCTTGATGATTGAGATCAATCATTCCAGTAATGTAGTGACGCTTTATTTGCCAATAGTGAACAACTGGATACTGGATTGCTGTTGAAGATAAACCCAGTCTTCACTGCTCATGCCTAACAGCAGAAGAAACAGACATATGGCCTCTACCTCACCTCTACCTCTCAAATCTTGACCACACACATCTTGCAAGAACCAAGCTGTTTTTGATGTTTTGTTAAATGTACTTATCAGTTAGCAATGACTTCTGAAATGTTTACAGGTACAAATATGTGATATCTTAGTTTTTTTTTTAATTTCAACAACAAAAAAAAGTGGAAGGGAATAGGTGAAACAAGACTGGCAAAATGCTGGTAATTGTTGAAGCTGAATGATGGATAGGTATGCATGGTTCACTCTACTAGTCTTTCTATTTTTGTAAATGTTTTAAAATGTCCATACGAAAAGTTTTATTTTAAACACATAGCCACAAAAAAAGCCTGAGAAATCTAATGTTTACCTTTCCAGCCTTTGCAAACCAGGAAGATACACTGGGAGGAAATCAAGTGTTAGGAAGGATGGAGATCAAGTGCTAAGCCATGCATGATGTTACCACATAAGTGAAACAAAAAAGAGTTGATACATAAATTAGAAAGCCCTTGTCCCACAATAGATTCCATCTGTCCAGTAACTGGAGGAATTATATCTGTGAAATAAATACAATGTCTCTCTACCTTGGATAGTGCTTAAGGTTATAACTTTTCCAGCACTAGCACAGTGTTTATTAGTAATAAACACAGGTGGTATCCATTGCAGGAGTTAAATTAAGCGTTGATTCTTCTTGGTTTTGCTTTCAAAACCAATAAACTTTGGGAATGCCTTACTGTAGCCCTCTTTATATTAACCTCACTCTCATTGAGGAATAATAAGGAGTCTGTATTGAAAATATCAAAAGGAAAAAATTAAGGGGAAAATTGCATAAGGAAGCTAGGTTTATTACCTACAGTTGTTCCATGTAAAATCTACATTGTAGATTATTGCATTACTGTTCAAATACTGAAGTGCTTTTGAAAATTCTCCAAGCAGAAGTAAAAACAGAAGAGGCTGAACATTTAGGATGTAATGGACATCATTTAAAAGTGCTGTTGCTGAAAAGTAAGTAGATAAGTTCTTGAGAAATTTGGGCATATAGCATTGAGTGAATATAAAGATGATATTCTAAGCTCAAGAATGAATTAAAAGTCTCACTGAACTGCTGACAGTTTTGAAAAATATTGAAAAACTGTAGTAGCACAAAGACTTAAAAAGACAATTGATACAGTATCATCCTGTATCACACTGCATAAGCACTGTACCCTAATGTTTCTTACAACTATCCTCAGAGGCTCAACCCACTCGTCAGCAAAAATTAAATGGCAGAGTTATGGTGATATTATTACTGCTGCCTAGTTTTACAAAACACTCTTCAAGACATTACTAATGCACTACCATGTGCTTTTATAAATAATTAAAAATCAAATAAATTCAGAACAGCTAAATAATTTAAACACTTGTCAAAATAAATCAGCTAAGAATATTCTGAGGTTTAATATATTTGATTTTCATACTTTGATTTATTTGTGTTCTCACTAAATCAGATAAAATAAAATAAAAAACAGTTAAACTTTCCATTCATATGTGCCAAATAACATTGCCTTTACTGTCCTGCAAAATGTATTTTTTGGAAAACCAATTTAAATGCATCAACAAAAAGGACTTTTAAAATTTGAAATTTGGGTGTATTTTCCATAAGTCCTGAGTGCCCCAAATTCAAATAGCAGCCCTATCTCTCCATTAGTACTGTCACATTTTCACAGACCGTATGTCCTAATTTTGTCCTTGGAATCAAGATGTTAATATATGTATTAATACATATATGTATCCTTGGCATCAAGAAATTTGCAATTTATTGGAAAAACAAAGCATGCACATTAAAAGTTAAGCTCCAGGCTCAATCAGAAAAGACTTCCTGAAAAAAAAAACCTCTTTTTCTGAGCTTTAAATTATGGTTAGGACTTTAGATAGGTGATGAGTAAGAGAGCATTTGGAATCAAGGTAAAAAATGGAGTATTATGTATAATCATGGAAGAATAAGCAGAAGGCCTTGCTGAAAGAGGGGATTTCATGATAAGGAACAGGATAAGAAAAGGAAAAAAAAGGTAGGTTGGGACCAAACTGTGAAGGGCCTTGAATTTAAGTCAAGTAGTTTCAGTTTCATTCTATAGACAGTTATTAAGAGGCTTTTTGAGCAGTAGGTTACCAAGAAGACTGCTCATGTAAGAATCCATTAGAAAGAAAGAAAGGATTCTGAATGTAGCAGAGCCATTAGAAGGTAATTATTGTAGCACCACATTCAGTAACAAGCTCCACTTGAGTAGTGGTGGAAAGAATACAAAAGAAGGAACCAAAACAAGGCTCATGTCTAAAGAATCTATAGAACTTGGTGATTGCTTAGCAAGGAAGAGGAAGAGATAAAAGATGACCAGAAGGTTCTGAGAATGACTGAGAGAATGATGGTACTATTGACAGAGAAAGAGAAATCTGGACAAGTCAGTTTGTGAAGTAGACAATGAGTTTGATTTTCAAGCATGTTGTACTTCAAGGAACAGCTAAGCTTCCAGGAAGTCATATCTAGGCTGTTTAAGATACACAGAAAAGACAATACTAGAGAAATATTCTTATGCCTAGAAGTGGTAGCTGAAACAATTAAGCTAAATGAAATTCCCTGAAGATGACAATGTATATAGAGAAAAACAGAACTAACCTAGCAAATGTCCTCACTTAGGGGATGGAAAGAGGGAGAGAGGTCATTTGTGGAGACCATTTGTGACATTTAATGGATGTCAGTGCAGGAAACCAAAATATGTAACATAAATGAGGATAATGATTAGTATTTTGGAAGTTCATCTCTCAGTATTATTCAAGCAAATATAAGATATTGAAAATGTACTAAAGAATAATGAAAAGGCAAGAATGACACCAAAACTCATTTTCATAAACTTTGCCAATAGAAATTATATCGAGACAAATATTGCAATGTTTTCAAATTAAATGTATATTGCTTATTTAAGTGAGGTGAAGGCTAATAACATATTTGTATACAAATATTGAATAAATAAAATAATGAATACAAAATTTCTAGAAAGGAAAAGATGAAATTACCCATAGTAATGACATATTGATGTTTAGGAAATAAATCACCTGTACTAGCTACTTGAGTCAATTAACTAATTGGGTTTTTTAAAAAATAAATTGACCAAGTTGATTGAATTCATATATTTGGCTAATTGTTTTAGAATCATGTGGTCCGGAGGTGGAGTCAAGGTGGCGGTGTAGGAAGACATGGATTTAACGTCTCCCCACAACTAGGGCGCCTGCTGGGCACTGGTGGGGGACTCTGATGCCCAAAGGGATGGGAGGAACCCCAAAGTGAACCAGTAGGATGTAGGGGGACTGAGGGGGGCGGAGAAGTGGAAGCCAGACAGGATTGGCGCCCCTGAGGCCGGGGAGATCAGGAGCAACAGGCGGGAGGGACTCTCTGGGAAGAGCAGGCGAGGAGCAGAGAACAATCGCCTGGCCCAATTGGGCTGGGAAGACTGCTGAACTCCCAAGCCAGTTACTCCCCTCCAAAGCCCCATCCAGGCCACATGGGTCCTGGGGGCATAGGAGGGAGGTTGGAGAGATTGGGAGAGGCAGGCAGGAGGAGCAGGAGAGGAGAGGAGGGATCCCAGGTGAGGTGCCCTGCTCAATGAGACCAGGGGTAGGGGGCACACCTGGGTCACTTCTGTTCCTTGAGCCTAAGTCCCACCCCCCACAACCCCCAGGACCCTTTCAAGAACTGTGGGTCCTGAGCATTGGCCCCACCCACCACCCAAACCTCACCCTCGCTTAAGCCCCGTCCTCCACAGCCAAGGCCTCCGCCCCCCTTTTTTTACTATTGCTATACTAATGTACATTCCGGTTGTGGGTTCGTCTATATTTTTATTTTTATATTCTTCCTAACATATCTGTTAGTTTCCTAGTCTAATTTTATTTTTTACTGTGTTATTGTTCTTTTTTTTTTTTTTTCTTTTTTTGCCACCATAGGCAGTTTGTGGGATCTTGGTTCATGAGCCAGGGGTCAGGCAGAAGCTCCTGCAGTGGGAGCTCACAGTCCGAACCACTGGACTAACAGAGAACCTCAGACCCCAGGGAATATTCATCAGAGTAGGATCTCACAGAGTTCCTCATCTCAGCACCAAGACCCAACTCTACCCAGTAGCCTACAAACTCCAGTGTTAGAAGCCTCAGACCAAACAACCAGTAAGACAGAAACACAATCCCACTCATAAAAATAAAAAGAGAAATGGGATACACCATATTAACAACCTGAAGGAGAAAAACCATATGATCATCTCAATAGATGCAGGGAAAGCTTTCGACAAAATTCAATACCCATTTACCATAAAAACCCTGCAGAAAGTAGGCATAGAGGAAACTTTCCACAACGTAATAAAGACCATATATGACAAACCCACAGCCAACATCATCCTCAATGGTGAAAAACTAAAAGCATTTCCACTAAGATCAGGAACAAGACAAGGCTGCCCACTGTCACCACTCTTATTCAACATAGTTTTGGAAGTTTTAGCCACAGCAATCAGAGAAGGAAAGGAAATAAAAGGAATCCAAATTGGAAAAGAAGAAGTAAAGCTGTCACTGTTTGCAGATGACATGATACTATACATAGAGAATCCTAAAGATGCTACCAGAAAACTACTAGAGCTAATCAATGAATTTGGTAAAGTGGCAGGATACAAAATTAATGCACAGAAATCTCTGGCATTCCTATACACTAATGATGAAAAATCTGAAAGTGAAATCAAGAAAACACTCCCATTTACCACTGCAACAAAAGGAATAAAATATCTAGGAATAAACCTACCTAAGGAGACAAGAGACCTGTATGCAGAAAATTATAAGACACTGACGAAAGAAATTAAAGATGATACAAATAGATGGAGAGATATACCATGTTCTTGGATTGGAAGAATCAACATTGTGAAAATGACTCTACTACACAAAGCAATCTATAGATTCAATGCAATCCCTATCAAACTACCACTGGCATTTTTCATAGAACTAGAACAAAAAATTTCACAATTTGTATGGAAACACAAAAGACCCTGAATCGCCAAAGCAATCTTGAGAATGAAAAACGGAGCTGGAGGAATCAGGCTCCCTGACTTCAGACTATACTACAAAGCTACAGTAATCAAGACAGTATAGTACTGGCACAATAACAGAAAGATAGATCAATGGAACAGGATAGAAA
>NW_021702514.1:0-3091 GCF_005190385.1 Monodon monoceros
GTCTAGTCTGCTTGTGAAGCCCTGTATTGAATTTTTCAGTTCATTTATTCTTGAAATCTATGATTTCTGTTTGGTACTTCTTAATATTTTCCGTCTCTTTGTTGAAACTCACCCTTTGCTCATGCTTTATTCTCCTGAGGTCAGTAAGCATCTTTATTACCATTATTTTGAACTCTGTTGGGTAATTACTTATATCCACTTCATTAAGGTCAGCTCCTAGAGATCTGTTTATTTGTTTGAAACATCCCCGTTTCTTTACTTTCCTTTACTCTCTGTGTTGGTTTTTGTATAAAACAACCCCTTTTCCCAGTTTTGACAGATTGGCCTTAGTCAGCCTGGCCTGGTTGTTGAAATCATTGTCTTTGTTCTTAGTGACTTGCAGCAGTTGAGGGTATTCCAAGACCCATCAGCGTCCTCAACCATGTGGTTAATGCTCATATGCCTGTTTAGGCTTCTGGACAACTGCCAGTTGCCTGCCGCTTTAACTCCCTGATGCAGGTTAATTGGAAGCCCAATAATCAGGCAGGAGCTGGAAAAGTCAGAATATGACATATGTAGTCTAGCCCCTATGAAGAAGAATCCAGAGCTGGAAGAGTTTCTTCTTCCTCACTCTGTGCTGAGGCAAGGGAAATAATTGCTCTGAATGCTTCTGTGTCCGAGTAAAACAGCCTTTGTTTTCAGTGGTCCCAGGCACTCATGAAGGCTGAGCCCTTTCAGCTCCCAGAGCTAGGTGAATTGGGGCCGAGTCCCTTAGGTGGCAGTTGAAAACTGGTGTGCTAGATGTGTGGACAAGCTCCTTCCAGGAGAGAAGATAAAAATTTGTTCTTACTTGGAGCTGGGGGAGATAGCAGGGGACATGCCCACCAGCTTTACCAGGCTCCCAAATGGATCCCCGTGAGCTTCCACATGCAGACTAACTGGAAGCCAGAACCACAGGCAGCGGCTAGGAAAATATACAGCTTCCTTCCAGGGAGAAACATTCTTGCTGGGAGATGGGCATTTTTTTTTTTTTGTCATCTCCCTCCATGCTGGGTCTGGGTGTATAGATATGGGGAATCCTCATACATCCATTTAAAAACTGCTTCTTTGTTTTCTGTAATACTGTGGTGCTCAAGAATGTAAGCCCAATTGACTTTCAGAGGTAGGTTATTTTGTGGTCCATCCCTCAGGTGGCAGTTTTAAAAGTCAGGGTTCTAAATGTGTAGACAACTCCTTCTAGGGACATGCAGGAGATTTGGCTTTATTGTTGAAGGAAGCTGGGGGGAGAGGTCAGAGTAAGTACCCACTGGCTCTTTTGGGCTCTGGGCAGGATTCCAGTCAGCTGAAATGCAAGCTGATTAGAAGCTGGACCTTCAGACCGTAGCTGGGAAAGTATGTAGTCCAACACCCTCCAGGAAGAAATTGGGAGATAAGCATTTGTGTGTGTTCCCTCTGCTCTGAGCTTGTGGAGATAGGCAGAGGGAGTGCTCAAGCACCTTGTAAAAACTGCTTATTTGTTTGCTATAATATCATGGGACTTCTGAAGGGAAGCCCTTTTGGCTCTCAGAGCTAGATGATTTGGGGGCCCATCCCTCAGGTGGCAGCCTTAAAATTTGAGACATTAGAAATGTGGTGCAAACACTGCGCTAATTGGGAAGAGGCTGGGAGTTGGTGGTTTCAGAAAGATTATAAGGCGCTGTTCTTCGGTGGGGTTTATAGTAAGAGTGTGTCTCATCCTTTCCTACACATTTCTGAGTGGGTATTTTCTCAGTTTCCCAATGTGTAGGAGTCACTAAAGTTAGTTTCTTGATATCTTTCAGAGGGAATTGATCTGTGTGTAGTGCATCCATGGAAGGAGGGAAATTCAGGAGTGTCTTCTGTGTCCATCTTGAAGTACATGTTGATCTTTTCTAATAACCGACTCCTGGTTTCATTGACTTTCTATATTGTTTTTCTGTTTTGTTTATGTATGCTGTAATATTTATTATTTTCCCCATCTGCTGGCCTTGGGTTAAGTGTTTCCTGCTTCTTTAAGGAAAATGTTAGATTGTGGATATGAGATCTTTATTCTTTTTTAATGTAAGCCTTTACAGCTATAAATTTCCCTCTCATCACTGCTTGTGCTCCATCCCGTAAGGTTTGCTATTATGTAGTTTTTTTCTTTGGTCTCAAGGTATTTTGTAGTTTCTCTTGTAATTTCTTCCTCGACCCATCGGTTGTTTAACAGCGCGCTGTTTAATTTCCACATATTTGTGAATTTTCGTTTCCCTTCTGTTACTGATTTCCACTTTTATCCCATTGAGATGGAAAAAGATTCATTGTGCGATTTCAGTAGTTTTAATTTTTACTAAGAATTGATTTGTGCCTCACATATGGCCTATTCTGGAAATGTTTCACATACACTTGAGAAAGATCTGTAATTTACTGTCTTTGGGTAGAGAGCTGTGTATATATGTGTCTGTTAGGTCCATTGGTTTATACTGTTGTTTAAGTCTTCTGTTTCCTTACTGATCTTCTGTGTAGTTGTTCTCTCCCATTTCTGAATGAAGGCTATCAAAGTCTCCAACTCTTACTGTTTCTCCCTTCCGTCAAGGTTTGCTTCATCTGTTAAGGAGCTCTGGTACAAATGTTTATGATTTTTATTTTTTCTTAGAGAATTGATCCTTTTCTCATTATATAAATTCCTTTTTTGTTCTTTGTAAAAGGTTTGACTTAAAGTCTAGTTTGCCTGATATTAGTATAGGCACCTTGTTCCCTTTTGCTTACTATTTGCATGGGATAGTTTTCCATTCTTCACTTTCAACCTGTGTATGTCCACAAATTTAAACTGGATCACTTATAGACAGCATAGACAGCTTATAGTTGGATTCTGATTTATATCCATTCTGCCAGCTTATGCATCTTAATTGGTGAGTTTAATCCATTATACTTAAAGTAATTAGTGATACAGTAGGACTTTCTTTTGCCATTTGTGACATTTGTTTTCTGTATGCTTCATTAAATTTTTGTCCCTTCCTTATTGCCTTCTTTTGTGTTTATTGTTTTCGGAGTGACACATTTTGATTCCCTTCTCACTTCCTTTTCTGTATACTTTGTAAATATTTTCTTTTTG
>NW_021702515.1:0-9568 GCF_005190385.1 Monodon monoceros
CACACACACACACACACACACACACACACACACACACACACACACCAGTAAAATAGAGAGCTACTCCATGCAGTGGATAAGGGCAGTACTGTCTGAATGTGTCCTACCATACACAGGGACATACAAATCAATATTCTTACAGAACACATCTATCCCTCCTCATTTGTTTACCTTTGTTCATTGTCATTGTTTATTTTGGTAAAGACTTGTAAATTAAATTAGTCTATAAATTTACTTTCCCATAGGTGTTCTATCCCTTGTCCAATTAGAAATTTCTGATCTCAAAATTATTAATCTACTTAGAAAACTGCATAGTACTATGGATTGAAGATAGATTGGGCAAATTGTTAAGAGCCAATGAAGGCAAACTTTAAGGTATTTTCATAACAAAGACGTGTATGTTACAACAAAAGCCCATACTGACAAGGTCTAGCAATGATTTGCATTCACTGCTGGGGCTTTTAACTTATATAGCTAATTTGCATTTTTCCAAAATTCATTTTTGCTAACTAACCCTATAGTTAATACACCTACTTTAGTCCATCAAAAGCAATCATTTAAGCATTACACATGGGCAGGCCCGTGGCTTGCATCCTCACAGGCAACCAAACAGGACACAAAATTGAGCCTAAGCTCATCAGGAAAGGAAGTTTCCAGGAGACCCAGTAGGTACCACACCAACTGACTTATTGTTCCGGGCCAGCAACTAAAGCAGGAGGCTTTGTAAAATGCTGTAAAATCTACAGCATTCTTCTGTCGAGCTCTACAACGACAGCATGACTTACAGATTCCGAGGGTCTCTGGCCAGCCAGGGGCGAATACACAACGCGGTACTGCTGCACCGGCCCAGGCGCCGAGCCCCAGCGAACGTCCAGGCTGTTTGGCGTTGGATTGTACACTTGGACGTTTCTTGCCAGCCCTCTCACCACTGAGGAAAGAAAAGCCAACACATATTTCTTACATCTGTTTATATATGTCAAGCTTTTGCTATCACTTCTCCAAAACGTCTACTCTGTTAACAGGATAAAATACTGTCCTCCTTAAACTTCTAATTATCTACACACAAAAGCAGATGAAAATTCTGCAAATCCAAATGTAGTCAAAATTAGCCAACTATGTCCTTGGTCTGTATGGAAGCAAAGTTGTTGCCAATAAAAACAAGCTAGTGAAAGTATGATAATAGCACTGGGTTGGCCAAAAAAAACAAGGGGCAAGGGACAAGAAGCTTCAGTTTTCCAACACAGGTAATGGAGAGATAGAGAAGAGGATTTTATAGCTCTGCCTTCTAGGTGAAAACTGACAACACCGATGAAGCCATCTAATTCCATCAGCTACATTCACCCATTCATTCCTTCTCATTCAACAAATAGATACTGAATGTCTTCTGTGATTAAAAGAAAAGGCAAAAGGAGGGAGAAAAGATACACTCAGTTCTCAGTTAACTGCCCCAATAGGGACTTAGAAAACATGCAAATTAAATCCATGTATTAACCCCAAACTCTAGTTTAGCCAATAACATCATCTTTCCAGACCGCTAATCTTTTGCCAAAAGAAGTCATCTGTATTTGCTCTCTTTTAGCCATCAGCAAGTGTATTTTTAAAGCCAAAGAAATATTTATAGGTATGCCCCAAAGCCTTTAAGCAGTCCTAGAAAGAATTGTAAAACCACTATACGCTGGTTTCTCAAGATGTTAATGGCAAATGAAAGCACACAGATTTTCAGCGCCAGGAAGCACTTCATCAGCAAACCAGAGAAATGTGCGATCAAGTAATGTGACGAACAGATTTCAACAACTGGCACTACGAAAGCCAATTACAAAACACTGCCTCACACAAATTTATAAGGCACAAAGCAAAGCTCATGAACATTTGTGAGTGAAACAGAATCCTGGTGATTACACACACATTTATAAATCCTGAAATTATCATTTCAGAAGAAGAATGCCATTACAACTTTTTATTTCATACACTAAAATATTAACAGTTGGTGGCGTCTGGATGGTAAACTATGGGTAATTTTTATGTTTTTGCTCTATCATGAATTTTCCAAATTTTCTTCAATGGGCCTATATGGCCTTTACACGGAAAAGCAAAACGTATCATGAAAAAGCAATATTTTTCTGCCTTCTTACTTACGTGTCTTTCCAGTATCTGATGTGCGTCCTCCATCGCCTTCAGAATACGCGGGAACTACTGTAACAGTGTATGAGGTATCTGGCTGCAGATTCCTGAGAATGGCATAATTGGTATTCCCAGGGATTGGAACCTACAGATTTTAATAAAATGTAAAGTATCTGATTTGAAAAACTTATAAAAGAAATAATACTTCGAATAATATAATACTCAAAATATTAACTCAAGACCAAGCCAAGAAGCAAGTTCTATAATATTGGGATGTAATGATGCGCCCCCAGACGGACTGTTATAAGAGTTTCTGAAGGCTTCCCTACACTCACCCCAGGCTCCCTCTCAGAACTCCCTGAAATGATTATTTCCCCTAGCCCCAACCCCCCGCAAAAACTCCCTGATCACCCAGACACAAGACACCAACCTACCACCCTCTGTCAAGTCCTACCAAATGAATATGAACTTCTTCAGCACTAAGGTAAATTGGTTAACTCTTTAGCTCCACTTTGCGATAGTTCGGCTACAGCTAAAACAAACGTGCTTTTTTCCCTACAGGAAACAAGTACCAGTTCCTCCGGACCGCCTGCTGTGGGTGCATAGAAGAGCTTGTACTGGCGAGGACTGCCCTCTGCGTGGTCCCAGCGAACGTTCAAAGTGCTGGTGGAAGGGTCGTACACTCTGAGGTTCCTCACAGTATTCAAAGGTTCTGAAATGCACGGAAAGCACATCACAGTGTGGTCCTAACAACCCAGTGCTCACAAAACACAGGTTCACTGATGTCTCCCCACCCCACAAATATTTGCTGAAGTCCTGAATAAGGGAAAGAATGTCTGTGATCATCTGACACATGTCTCATCTCTCCAGAGATATTTTGGCCCCTGAGCGGTTTTTGTTTGTTTTATCCTAGAAAGTAATAAACGTCTTTCTCCTTGAACAGAGACAGATGACTCCAAGTAAGGATATTAAAAAACAATTAAGATCATTATTAACATGCATTTTAAAAGATTAGCAAAAGGCTGTGTCACCCCAGGGTTTCCAGAGAAAGATGTGATTCCATCCCTGTGAACGTTATTTAAAAAGCCGTGGGAGGGCTTCCCTGGTGGCGCAGTGGTTGGGAGTCCGCCGGCCGATGCAGGGGACACGGGTTCGTGCCCCGGTCCGGGAGGATCCCACATGCTGCGGAGCGGCTGGGCCCGTGAGCCATGGCCGCTGGACCTGCGCGTCCGGAGCCTGTGCTCCGCGATGGGAGGGGCCGCAACAGTGAGAGGACCCCGTACCGCAAAAAAAAAAAAAAAAAAAAAAAAAAAGGCCGTGGGAGACTGGGTTCACTTACTGGTCTTGCCCCTTCCTGTCATGCGACCGCCTTCACCGTCTGGATACAGGGAGGACACAGTGATTGCGTAAGGAGTGTCGGGCTTCAGCTTCTGTAGGAGCACACTGTTTTGCCGTCCTCCTACCATGGTCTTGAGTAAAACAGGGATAAGTGTGAGCCTTGCTCTCTCCATCTCACTAATCTGTTAGAAAAAGCTCTTTCTACAGGGGAGCTGTTTGAGACCTTTGCCAAGACCTTTGCCAAGATCCGGAGTGAAACCTGAAAATGTATCTTAGGGTATAATTTTAAATGTAAAATATGCACTTTCGATCACAAAAAGGATTTTAAGCCTTAAACTGGTGACCTTACAAAGATATTTCAACTTGCTAGCCGCCAGCACTGTGAAATTTCATCCAAAACACATTTCACAGATCTCCTCCCCAAAAAGGCATTTAGCATAAGTGAGCTGCAAAGGAACTTTAAGATAGCAAAGAATTGCACAATAGTAGAGGCTCTGCACCATTAAGTATTATTCTTACCTTTTTACAGACGTTTGCTATTTGCTTTAGAAACATATTTAAATGAGTCAGTAAAAGATCTAAAGCTTTTGGTTTTCTCCCCCTCAAAAACTGCCCCTCTAACAGCATGAGCTGTGTAAACTACGTGACGGGACACTCTGCCAGGCCACACTCAGGATTCCAGCCTTGTGGTAGGAAGCTTTTTCAATATCCTCTGATTACAGAGTTTGAAGGGTTTTATTCATTGCTTAAGGCCATCTAGTTATCTTGCTGAAAGGAAATTTGTATGATTTGTTAACGGTCTACCAAATTCAGATGTTTATGCCATACTCATTAAAATCGCATGAAAATGGCATGCTGCCCAGGAATCCACATGTGGATGGTTGGTCCAGATGTTTCCCACTTAGCACGCATCCACTCAAGCAGTCTGTGTTTCAGAGAAAACCTCAGTGAAGCCCCCTCAATAGGGGCAAATTGAACCACAGGGGCTAATTCAAACAAATTTAGTATTTGAGGTTATGAGAACAAAGTATCAATGTATTTGATACTTAACAAATCTGAAAGCATCCACTTAGTAGAACTAGCCTCAGGAGGAAGCAGAATGGTGTGTGCCTGCTTCTCCCATCCAGCTCTCCAAAATATGCCAGCATCAGTGATTCACTGCTTTGACTGTTTCGTAGACTAGCATTAAAATGCAAATATCCTTAAGAATAACAGACCTTAAGGACTTATCAGCTAATACTGTACAGAGGATAAGTTTATGAGACTCCTTCTAATTATAACAAACAGCTGAGAGACAGGAAAGAGAGACCCAGGGCAGCAGCTGGATGGTCAGTATCACCAAGAACAGAAATGCTAAGGACAAGCTTTGCCTAAATCTGGCCTGGCACAGGCGAAAGTTCTGTTTCTGCCATTAAATTATCAGTCCATCCAATGTGTCTTAGTTTATATAAAAGCCAGTTGATGACACTTGGTATTTAGTTTACTATTGATAAACTATAAGAAATTCTTAATCCAAATGTATCATACTACCTAAGTCTAGATCTATGGAAACCTCAACACAGCAGCTCACAAGAGCATTAGTTCAGCTAAACCCACTTCCTGCGCAGGTTCAGAGACCTTTAACCACTGCCAGCATCTACCTCTGCTAACACCTCTAAACTGGGAAGAGGTATGACCCATTTGCTGGAGCTCAGAGAGTCAGACAATTAAAAGTTAATAACTCACTCTCTCCAAGGCAACATGAGGAAAAATCACAGCCCCCAACAGTCAACAGAATGCTAGACCTCACCAAAAGAGGTATTTGAAATAAATCAGAAAGCATCGCCCTATCTGTGTAAAAATCATGCTGCTTCCTGACTCAGGGTAATGTGTGCAGCTCTGATCACACATTTCATAAAACAAAGCTGAAGAAGGTTCAAAGACAGACAACTAAAGTAAGCAAGGTAAATGGACAAGGGTTCTTGTTAAATGCGGGAAGGCTGGGAAGAAAAAGAAGATGAAAGCCGAGTTTACAGTAGTCCTACAGTCCTTCTCAGGAACCTCCATTTGGATAAATATAAAAGTGATAAATAGTATAAGTTAGGTTGAACAGATACCCAGATGTAGAAACATCAGATCTAGAAGATACCTTATGACATGCAAAAAACAGAAAAATTAGAATAATGGAAGTTTAGCAAACTCTCAACACTTGATCAAGTTAGAGCTGTAAGAAATGAAAATACAAATAGAGTCAGAAATCTAGCTATTTTCATGGATGACCCGTGCCTAATAGTTTTTAAGGAAAACATGAATGCATGGAGGCACATGCCTGATGCTGTGAGGCTCCATCAGGGATGAAGCCAAAAAATTCCATCCAATACAGTAAATCTTGCAACTCTCAAAACAGTAAGTGTGACTAACTAAACACTGGGAGTGAGAGGGGTTTGAGACAGAGAGGGTAGAATTTATCCAAGTCACGTTTTTTCAAAATGAATTACCGTTTGTTCATTGCCTTCCCCTGCTGAAGGCTGATAGGTGATTCTGTATTTCTGCACACGACCGCTAGCAGGATCCCACTTAACAGTCAAGCTGTTAGAAGTTGCATTGTACACCTGAAGGTTCCGTGGGCCACTTTTTGGAGCTGAAAAAGGATTGTTGAGAAACAGAGTAAACAAACTGGAGAATGCCTCTCCCACAAATATGCACTGTTCCCAAGGAAATCAAGAGAGCTGTATACTTCTAGGCTTAGAACTAAAAATTTTTTTTTAACATCTCTATTGGAGTATAATTGCTTTACAGTGGTGTGTTAGTTTCTGCTTTATAACAAAGTGAATCAGCTATACTATACATATATCCCCATGTCTCCTCCCTCTTGCATCCCCCTCCCTCCCACCCTCCCTATCCCACCCCTCTAAGTGGTCACAAAGCACCGAGCTGATCTCCCTGTGCTATGCGGCTGCTTCCCACTAGCTATCTGTTTTACTTTTGGTAGTGTATATATGTCCATGCCACTCTCTCACTTCATCCCAGCTTACCCTTCCCCCTCCCCATATCCTCAAGTCCATTCTCTAGTAGGTCTGTGTCTTTATTCCCGTCTTGCCCCTAGGTTTAGAACTAAATTTGACCCGATGGTAAATGGTGGTCATTGACTCTCAAATGACTCCTCAACAAATAGTAGCAAAGAGCAAAGATTTTTGAGAAAGACCTGTTTAAAAGAGGCCCCAATCAACACCGTACGATTTAAAAGCAGAAGGCCTGTTTGCAATGGATTTTGTGTTATTTTTCATTCATTCATTCATTATTTGGTCATCCGTACAATCAGCAAATTAAATTCTTACCTTGTGTTGTTAAGGGTATCAAACGCACTACAAAAAACAGAATATGGGGAAATATTACGAATATAGGCATAGCTCTATTCTGTTCATTTTAAGATAACAATGTCCTACTGAAGGCTGAACACCTACTTGTGCGCTCGCTGCCAGTCAGGTCATCGCTTTCTGACTCATCGGGATAAATGGCAGTAATAGAAACTTCATAGAGAGTGTTCGGGTTCAGGTTTTCAAACACCAAAGTATTCTCATCTCCATTTAGGATGGTCTTAGGGAAAGAGGAAGAAACAACAAACCCACACAAGGTTAAGTCACCGGCTACATCGTGCACTCCATGGCAGTTGGTTGACATCATTTAGCCAGATATTCCTCCTGCTTTGAGGCACGCCATGAGCTCAAAAGTCACTAGTAGGGAAGGATGCTTTTCAGTCAACAGAGGTAATACACATTTCAAACAAGAGTCCCTATAATGAAATGCGATCTCAAAAAAGAGAGAGAGCAAAAAAGAGTTAACACTACCTCCATCTTATCTGTGCTTCCGGAAGGTGCCCAGGTGATTCTGTAGAGAGACACATCCGAAGCTCCGTGATCCCAAGTCCCTCTGAAGCTCTCTGGTGTTACTTCAGTAATCTGTAGGTTTGCTGGGGCTGGCACAGTGCCTGTCACGAGAAAAGGCAGGACTGTTTTTCGATGTGATCCCCAAACTTAATATAATAAAACTGCCTTGTTCTGTTTTAACGGACATGGGAAAACTGGCTGACAACATTGCTTAGAACCAAGTATCTAACCAATTCAGTTCATTTGCAAGTAAATATGAGAGAGAGCCCCGAAAACTGCAAGCATTTGATGGCTATAACAGACTACTTCCCGTCTATCAAAATGGTGATTTTTTTTAAAGGTACCGTTTAGTCATACTGTTCTAACACAGCGGTCCTTCATCGTTTTGCCCCTCCCGCTTTTTGAGAATCTAAGGGAAGCCCTGGGCTCTTTTGCACAGCAGCACAGAAGCACAAACTTTAGCCCATAATATCAGAGAGTCCATGGACCTTCATGGCCCATGACATCTTATGATCTGAGTAATCCACGCGTAAGCTTTTCCTGCAGATCACTAACCTTACACACAACGTGAAGCTGACTGTATCAACTCTACTCAGAGACAGGACCAGCCCTGCAGTGCTGATGATGGCTGAAATCCCAACTAAGAGCCCTTCCGTTGACCAGGCACTGCAGCTGGTTTGCAGCACAAGCAATTTGGAACGTCTGACACCAGTTCTGAGCTTTCATTGTCAATTATTTCTCTATCTCCTGGTAACCAAAGCCAACTTCACAAAAGCCAGAGCCACCAAAAATTTGTTTCTAATAGTTACAATGAAAAGGCCCATTGAGATAATACCACTTTCACAAGCACAGCTGCAAAACAAACCAGCCATTAAGGGTGCACTTTGGATGTATCTAAAAGTTCTTAGGAAATCCTAAGGATTAAAAACAAGTATTAATTTAGTACATATTAAATGACAGGCTTTGACTAGGCTTTCTTCCTGACTTTTTCTGCCCTTTACTGTTCCTTTACTTCCCTTTAAATTCCTGTTGTATTTATGAACATCTGTCAGCCTGCTCATATGGACAAATTTTCATCTCTAGCCACTACCCTTCCAGGAAAGAACTGATGCCAAGAAGGTTATTAAAGTTGCTAAGAGATTTCACATGGTAAGAAAAGAGCAGAAGTGGATACTGTCTGAAGTTAAGGAGGAGGCTGTGAAATTTGACAAGATGCCTTGATCATGTATAGACCAGCTGGGCACTGAAGGAGAAGCTTCTGAGCCTCTGGTGAGGGAGTTGCTGGATAGGAAGTAAAGTTCTGGACTATAGCACTGATCCCTCACCACTAGCTTCCTGGGCAAGGCTGGGCAAGTCATTTAAATTCTCTAGACTCCCTGTGCTGTCCACCATGGGAGCCACCAGCCACATGTAGCTATTGAGCATTTGAAATGTGGCATCTGAATTGAGATGTGCGAAAAGTGTAAATTAAGACACACCGGATTGCAAAAAAATTACTACCAAAACAAATGTGAAATATAAATAATTAGTATACTGATAAATGTTGAAATGCTAACATTTTAGATACACTGGGCTGAATAAAACACATTATTAAAATTCATTTTTCTCCTTACCTTTTCTATTTTCTAGAAAATTTTGAGTTACCTCTGTGGCTCCCATTATATTTCTTGGGAACCCTGCTGGCTCTAGACCTCAATTTCTTAACCACCATTTAATTAGGAAATGATGTGCTGAGCACTGAGTGAGAAACTAGAGACTCAAAATTGAGCAAAACAAATATGTTTGTGCCTTCATGAGGAAGGGGCCAGGGGGAAGTAGAATAGTTAGGAAAAGACCAACAGGCAATAATAATTGGGTTAAATACTATGGAAGCAGCATGATAAGGAGAGAAAACGACATCCCTTGAGGTGGCCCAGAATGGAGCAGGGAAGATGGGGCCCCTGCAGGTGCCCTGTATTCTTCCACCTTCCCGCTGTGGAATCTCCCCTTCCTCTGAGTGCCATGTAACTCACCTTCCTTACATGATCCCATGTATTGTTACTTTTTATCTTCACAATGGAATACTACTGAAAGCAAAGATGCTTATATTTTGTTAGCCCTGATAGCACTTTACATATAGTAAGATCTCAAAAAAAGTTGATAACTAATGCATGCTTTCCAGAGAAAACGTCCAATATGCTTTCTCCCCACCCCCTTACACACACACACACACACACACACACACACACACACACACACACACA
>NW_021702516.1:0-12763 GCF_005190385.1 Monodon monoceros
TATGTCCATAAAGCATAAAAGCGTATCAGTATTAAAAAGCAAGAAAACAGAATTTGGAATTAGTCCAATCCAAATGAGGCATCTTCAAACCTGAAAAAAAGAAAAAAAGGAGTATTAGCAAATACATTTGTTTTATTTGGATTACAGATAGCACCACCAAACTTATCTAACTTGTGCTGTATAAATCACTGTTGGTAAAAGTAGTAGGTGCAGGTGATTTTCCAGATCCATTAAAAGAGCATATCCTTCTAGTTTATCCCACTGGTTCCCCCACAACCTTAGAAGAATGAATGCTGGTACTATAGTTCAGATCCTGGCTCTACCATTTAGTAACTGTGTGACTCTGGGCAGGTCACCCAAACTCTCTCATGCTCTCGAAAATTACCTTCCCTGTCCTACAGTGTAACAGGAAATTTGAATAGGTTTTCAGTGCCAAGATTTCCCAGAAAAGCTGGATTATCTGCCTCTGGCCTCCAACTGAAGATGCAGAGAAGTCCAATTGCTCCCTGTTTCATGCCGCTAGAGGTACTTGCAAGATACATCTGTTATAGTAGCTTTACATTAGGTTACAACAATCTGTTTCCATTTCTTTCCTCTATTGGACTGGGAGCTTCTAGAGGCAACCACAGTGCCCACACACTTAGGAACGGTGCGTCTGCAGAACCATGTCACTCTTCCCTTCTGGCTGAATAACAAAGCAACTGCCATGCAAAGGAAGGGACGGTTCACTTTTGAAGGCACAGAGATGCCCAAGGCAGAAATGGCAGAAGAAAGAGCAAACCCTTGAAGGTGCTGTGGGTAACCGCAGCCTCTGTCCTGTCACAGCACACCTGTAGCTCTTCTGTCCTCCCTTTAGAGGGTCAGTGATGCTGGCAGAGACACACCCAGGGTCACATGCCTTCCTCATGCCACCCCACAGGAGAAGGGAATGTGACCCCGTGGGGTTCTTCTCTGCCTGCTAAATTGCTACCCTGATGAATGTCCTCCAGACACTGAGGGTTATCATATGAGAGCTGTCTATAACAGTCCCCAGGATAGTGACATTAAAAAAAGATTTTCTAGGGCTTCCCTGGTGGCGCAGTGGTTAAGAATCCGCCTGCCGATGCAGGGGACACAGGTTTAAGCCCTGGTCCGGGAAGATCCCACATGCCGCACAGCAACTAAACCTGTGCACCACAACTACTGAGCCTGTGCTCTAGAGCCCGCAAGCCACAACTACTGAGCCTACATGCCACAACTACTGAAGCTGGCGCGCCTAGGCCCATGCTCCGCAACAAGAGAAGCCACCACAATAAGAAGCCAGCCCACCACAACAAACAGTAGCCCCCACTCGCTGCAACTAGAGAAAGCCCACACGCAGCAACAAACACCCAACGCAGCCAAAAATAAATAAATAAATTTATTTAAAAAAAGATTTTCTTAAGATTAGAAACCCACCTCCATGATGCTGGTTAGCAGTCTCGATCTACAGAAAAGAAAATGGAGAAAGAGACACAGTTAAGTTTCACTTTTGAAATACTATGTACTAACAAATGTCTAAAACTGTTATAAATAAAGCTGGCAGAAGAGCCCACTGTCCCTCACCGTGAGTGCCTCGTTAAGAAAAACCCAGCAGGTCCCCACCGTGCCTACTAGCCTTAGATCCCAAGCCAGCCAGGGAACTGAAGGAGTCTAGGATTGGAGGGCACTACCATAGCAGGACTTACAGACAAGACCGGTGCCTGCCTGAGACTCTCCTTGGTCCTGAGTATCCCTGAGGCTATCAGGAAGGCCCAAGGAAGCCAGTAGGGAAGAATCATTGGGAGCGCCTGTGCACTTGTGGAAGTGCTGCTACTGCTCCCTGCTCTCACTACAGGGAAACCACTACAGGTCTCCGTGACCACGCTGTGCAGAGATCTCTCAGAAGGTGCCACTAATCAGAGCTTTAATAACATTCCCTGATAATCCCAGTATGCAGATGTTCTTATATCAAGGCAGCTTTATGCTGTGGCTATGTTCAGATACAACTGTCAGCAGCTAAGGAAGGAACTTGAAAACTTACCCCACTTAACTGTCTTGGGCTCTCTGAGAGTAACGTGTTTCACGCGGCAGCTGTACTGATCCACTGCGTTGGGAGTGAACTCAGCGTGGACCAGAAGGTAGAAAGACCAGTCCTTGCTGAAAGACAGGTCTGATTGCTCCACTTCCATCTTCTCCCCATTCTTCAGCAAATCAATCTCAATCTGGGGTGGATGGAACCCAGACACATAGCAGTTCAGGTAATTTGGTTTTCCATTCTCTGCGGGGTGTCGTGAGTAAACCTGAACCTTCGGAGGACCTGAGGAGCAGCAGGGGAAGACAGATGAAATTGCAGAGTATTTCACTTGGGGCTACCTTGGTCTAAAGCTAGATCAGACCCCAAGTGTTTATATTTGATCCTCCATTTCTCCCAATTCCATTTCCCCTCATGCCAAATGAGCTTCCATTTTTCCAAAAGGCAGCCTCCATTTTCTGGGATAAACCATGACTTCGTATCTTTCCCACATAATTCCCCTACACGTGCCTTTCAGGCTTTTTCTAGCAGATTTCTCTTAACATCTTCTTCTGTCAGTGAAGATTGTGCTGTATCTTTAATAATCTTTCTGTGGAGAACCTCAAGAACTTTTCATGGCTCCTCAGCACCCACAGAATTCCTTATCACTCAAGAGTGTCCATGATTTGGCCCTAATCTACTTATCAAGCTTCATTTCTCACTTCACACTCCCCCCATATTAGCCACATCAAAAATTCCCGTTATTGTACACTGTTTCAACCCAATTTTTTTCCCTTATGTTTACTCCTTTTTTTTTTTTTTTTGCCTCCTGCCTAGATCCAGACTGATCAGACTTCTCAATATGTGCCTAGTACACTGCCTGGCACACAGCAATTGCTCTGTAAGTGGCAGGTGTAACTATTGTTACCTCCTTGCTCTGAGACCTGATTCAACCCAAAGTATGTTCCTGCAAAACACAACCTCATCATCCTACCCCAAGTTTACACACCAAACGTCTACCTGATTTTTTTTTTTTTTTTTTTTTTTGTGGTACGCGGGCCTCTCACTGTTGTGGCCTCTCCCGTTGCAGAGCACAGGCTCCGGACGCGCAGGCTCAGCGGCCATGGCTCACGGGCCCATCCGCTCTGCGGCATGTGGGATCTTCCCAGACTGGGGCACGAACCCGTGTCCCCTGCATCGGCAGGCGGACTCTCAACCACTGCACCAGCAGGGAAGCCCCCTCTACCTGATTTTATATGTGATTTCATGAGCTTGAAAAAAAGAAACCAAACTAAAATGCCTGCAGAAGATGGTAGATACCTTAAATGAAGTTGGGCTGGGTAAGAACAATAGGGAAGGGTGAGGACTGTGGCACATGTGAGAGAACATACTCTCACCATTAGAAAACCAAGTGGAATAATGCACATGGGAATGGGCTTTGCATTTTCAATTAGCATGCTCAAGTGACTGCCATAATCTGCCAGGTTGGGAATATTGCATAATGCTACAGAACAGTGGTTTCCAAAGTGGAATGCATGACTAGACCCTCCATAGGGATGTAAAGAAAATATTATAAACTCTATTTCTATATTTTTCTTCAAAAGTGAAGTGCTACTGCTACTAAATATACAGACTGACACTAATACATGTTAATAATCCACCTTTAAATACAAATACATTCAGGGTACATGACTGTAAAAGTCAGTTCATCCTTCATGTACAGAAGGTGGTGGAGTAAGGAGGAGAACCAGGCTATTCTGATCAGATGTTTCTGTCTAGAAACATCCTATCATCAAAGAAAAGGTTCCTAGTCCCACCAAGAGCTGTACTGAGAATCCTAATGAACACTGATTTCTTTTTTTATTCAATTTTACCTTTTTTTTTTTTTTTGGCTGTGCTTCGGGGTTTTTGGGACCTCAGTTACCCGACCAGGGATTGAACCCGTGTGCTTGGCAGTGAAACGACTGGAACACCAGGGAATTCCCATGAACGCTGATTTTTAAAAATAAATTTAAAAGTGAAGATAAATCAGAAAGCCCTTCACATTTCAACTTCTAATAATCAGGACATAATAAATGCCACAGGAATCAGAGCACTGGTTCATCCTGCCTGGAACTCACTCTTTGAGGGAGCCAGGGAAGTTTCTGCAAGAACATCACAATAATCTCTTCCAAGAGTGGGAGGAGTATCAGAATCTGGCCTCAGCCACTAATGGCTCTGTGACTTTGGGAGAGTTATTTGAGCTTCTGTAACTTAATTGAAAAGTTAATTTATGCCCACAGTGAAATAAAACCCACACAGAGGAAAGAGCAGAAAATACACCCCCTAGAGGCAATCGCAATTACACATTTCTTGTATATCTTCCAGAGACGGTCTTGTGTATGTTCCAGGCATTACTTCGGAAATATTCAAATTAAGATAGTCTTAATGTCAGCTTGCTGACATTAAGTTTTTCGAAAGACTTACATAGTCATCACCAAATATCAATAATAGTGATGATACAGACATTATGCTTTATTTTGTAAATAAATTTTAAACTAACTTCCTTTTTCTCATGAGCAACAACAAACAAACATACACACAAACAAACAAAAAAAAACCCGCTTCACAGAGCCTTTTGTGAGAGAGAAAAATCTGAGGGTCCGGTATATTGCAGGGTATTTAGGAGGTACTGAGTCAGTATCCATGGTGTCCCTGACAGACAGCTTGGGTAAGCATGTTGATTGCTCTTATCCCTAGTTTTACAAACTTTCTGAATGATAAACCTTCGCTTACTCAAAACTGAAAGTACATACTCAGTTCATCTTGGAAAGAACCAGGCAAGGAGCCAAAGGAGGAGCCCTCTGTGAAGAAAGGCAACAGGGGCCCACGTCCGCCCAGCCTGCTCCCGAGAATCTCACCCCAGAAGGCTGTGAAAAACGCACGGATTACAGGCAAAGGGCTCACGACCCCCCAAATGCTCTGGTCAGGCTCTACTGTCTGCCATAAATCCCCTGCGTAATTAAGTTACTTCAGCTCTTCTAGCCTCCCTTTCCTCATCTATGACAAGCTGATGATAAAGGCATCCTGTTTACATCGTAGACGCACTTCACAGTTAAATGACATACAGCACATAGCGCAGGTCAGTAAGCCGCCAACGGGTAGCTCTATGATTATTATTAAGAGCGACAGGTAGCGGGAACAAGAGAATGAACGACGTGAAGCGCTATGTAAACACCTCAGGACATTCCACAAGAGTCGCGTGCAACTTCCTCGCCGTGGTTTGGTCGTCGCGGATTTGGGGAAAGTGCAGAGAGGCAGCTGAACCTGGCGGGCGCCTGGAGGAAGCTCGAGGCCCTCGGGCTCCCAGCGGACTGATACACCCTGGCGGCGACTCCGCCAAAGCCCACGCGTGGTCTCCACCCAGTCGCAGCCCCCAACCCAGCCCTTTGGGACCCGCCAGCCCGCCCTCAGCTCCCGCTGCGCGGGGGAAACCAAAGGCCCCGCGAACCAGCGGAAGAGAACCCCTCCCCCAGCTCGGTCTCTCTGTCCCGACCCACCCGGTGCGGGCGTGCCAGAGGTCCCCTCCCCCCATCCCGGAGAAGCCGGTGTCCTGGGGTCGCACCCCCTTCCCACTCCACACCCCCCCCTACCGCCTCCGAAGCCCGAGAAAAAGCCGCATGCTACTCCACCGAACCTTGGGAGCGGGACCGGGGGTACGGAGTTAGTGCCCAGTGGCTGCGAGCGGGACAGGGACGGGCTGGTGGAAGAGGGAAAGGGAGGAGGGGACACTCACGCTGGACGGCGTCCAGGCCAGACAGCGAGAGAAGCCCGAGCAGGACCAAGGTCACGAAAGGAGCCATCGCTACAGGAGAAGCTCGGGTGGCGGAGTGACGGCCCGGTCCCGCGGCCGCACTTAAAGCCAGGCCCAGGCCGCCAATCAGAACACTGCCCGCCGGGCCGTCACCGGTCTCCTAGCGAGCGAGGCCCTGGCAGGTTAGAAAGAGGGACTTCCCGGTTTTCAGTTTCATTTTCTGATAAGTCTCGTGATGCTTAGGAAGGCAGGGTTGAACCGGGTGGTTTCGCTGTCTGTACATCGGCGCCGTCTTATCAGGGGTGCGCGCCCAAGCTTGGGGCGCGGGCCGCCCACCCGATAGCTTCAGTCTGGAGGAACCTTCGCTTTTCGGAACAGCATCAGAAACGCTAAGGCACTTGCTCCCCAAGCATGCCCCAGCGAGTTAGGAGCCTAGAACCTGGTTTTCGATCGGGAAAACTGAAGCCCAGAAAAATTAATGAGAGTAAGGACAGAGATTGAATGGTACTGGGCAGAATCAGAACTTGGGTTCACAATTACAGCCCGGAAATACGCTGTAGGGCTTCGGGATTCTTTGGGCAAGAAAAGTCGTCCAGAAACCTCGAGGCCTCATGAGGACAGCTCAGAGAACCGTCCAGAGTGAAGGAGGACCTGCTTGCTTCCTGAGTCCCTTCAGGGAAAACCCTGTGTGGAGAAAGTCTGGCCTGTATCTTGCCTCTATAGTTTAGGTAATTTTCTTGGTTTTGTCGATTTGTGGGGAAATGACCCCTGATAGTAAAAGGTAAAAGCAGTAACTGCTTAGAGTGTTAGACTACCGACCCTGTGAGGAACATCATTCCCTGCGAATTACCACACTAGAATGGTGCTTGACATGGAGTACATACTTGGTAAACTGACTGAATGAGTGAATGGATGGATGGATGGAAGGATGGATGGATGGACCTACGAATGAAAGAACGAACGAACGAACATGCGAGGGAATACGTGAGTAAATATTAGGATGTAGGAATTACCCCGTTACATTTTTATGGATAGGAAAACAAAGGCTAAGTGTTAGATTTCAGACGGGCCTGATTCATTTGTCGTTCCTGCTTCAGACACTTGGAAGATAGAGGACTGGGCAATTTTAGTGAGAATTTGGGTTGCATCTGCTGTGGGCCCAGCCAAAGTTAGGCCTACTGACTCTAGAGCGTGTCAGTGTTAGACTCCTTAAGGAAACCTCCACTCCAGAGATACCATAAAAAGATGCTGACATCACCTGGTGGCTGAGAACAGGGATCTTTTCTGAGTGGAACACTCAGAAGAGGGAGTGAACCATGGGGAGGGGGAGGGGCAGAGATCTTGGAAATCACCCTGGTTTTCACTTGAAGGGAGTTGGGTGGTGCTTCCCCAAAGAGCTCAACCAATGTCATCTGGATTTCTTTTACATGTTTGTAGAGGTTTCAACTATCCCTACTGTGGTGGTTGTGTCTAAACTAGAAAAAGTAGGCTACTCTCCCCAGACCTAGTGAAAGGAGATAATGCACAGAGAGAGCCCCAGGGAGCACAGAGGGAGTGTTCAGTAATGATTAAGAAGTATACTATGATTATTTATGCTAGTTACCTATTTTTTCTACCAGCTCTTTATAACTCTCTCGAAATGAAAGGATAATGGTTAGGCATAAAGTTATGAGTAAAGACACTCCTGCCCCTCCCTTTTGTTTGTTTGTTTGTTGTTAACTCATTTAAGGGTCTTAACGCCTGGAATGTTAGTGTTGAATTGTTTTCTAGTGCCTTGGGAGCATAGGAAGAGACAGGGCTGGTGGTCACCTCTATATTCCTTGTTTACCACATCACAGACAACTACTGGAGTACTTAAAATTCTTAAAAGATAGAATCTGATCTATTCACTTGGAAAACCAGTTTTTAAAACACTTTTACAAAAAAAACAGTGAAGACAGACAAAATTATATTTTTTCAGGGTTTTTTTGTTTTTTTTTTTTAAAAAGGAGACCACTGTTTGCCTAGGAGGGCAAACTTCTGGAAATGTACAAACATGACCTTTTAACAAGTGTTATCTCCCATTAGTGGGATGAATGACAGAATTTTTTTTCTTGGCCTAATGACTTTTCTAAAAAAATTTTGTACAATAAATGTTATTCATAATAGTAAATATTTTCTGAATGTGGAAGAACTGGGACTTCATACACTCTTTCTGGGAATGGAAAAATGGTACAACTACTTTGAAACACAGTTTCAGTTTTTAAAAAAGTTAAACATATGCTGGCCATATGACCCAGCCACTCCACTCTAGGTATTTACCCAAGAGAAAATGAAAGTGTATTTTCATGATGAGGACTTGTACAATACTGTTCAAAGCAGCTTTATTGGTAACAGCCAGAAATTGGAAACAATCCAAACTTCCATCAACAGGCGAATGGATGAACAAACTGTGACAGCTATCCATACGATGGAATACTATCAGCAATAAATAAGGCATGCAGGCTTCCCTGGTGGCGCAGTGGTTGAGGATCTGCCTGCCAATGCAGGCGACACAGGTTCAAGCCCTGGTCTGGGAAGATCCCACATGCCGCGGGGCAACTAGGTCCATGAGCCACAACTACTGAGCCTGCGTGTCTGGAGCCTGTGCTCCGCAACAAGAGAGACCGCGACAGTGAGAGGCCCGTGCACTGCGATGAAGAGTGGCCCCCGCTCGCCGCAACTAGAGAAAGCCCTCGCACAGAAACGAAGACCCAACACAGCCAAAAATAAATAAATTTTTAAAAATCATTGAATAGACAAGGCGTGAACTATTGGTACACAGAATAATGGATGAAATAATGAGGCTGAAGGAAAAAAGCAAGACAAAAAAAGAGTACGTGCTGTATGATTCTTTTTATTTAAAACTCTAGAAAAAGCAGACTAATCTATGTAAAAGATGGTTGGTTTCCAGAGGGTGGAGGGAGCATCAGGAGCCTAAGGACACTTTATCCATTATCTTGAGTATGATGATGGTTTCTCAAGTGTATACATGTAGTAGAACTTATTAAAGTGTATACTTTAAGTATAATTTATCATATGTCAATTACACCTCAGTAAAGCTCCTTTTAAAAAAAAATAACCTAATAAGACTCCACGCTTCCAGTGCAGGGGACATGAGTTCAGTCCCTGGGCAGGGAAGTTCCACATGCCGCGTGGTGTGGCCAAAAACAAAAAAAAACACAAAAAAACCTAAAAGCACAGGTACCTGTATCTTTGTTAGGCCAAGGAAGAATGAAGTCCTTGAACAGAAAGAAAAAGAAAGATACTGAAGTGGGGAGAAAATAGGAATAGGTTAAAGCTCAAATGAGTTGGGTTGCACCTCAGTGGATCTCAGTCAGCACTTTTCTGGGGGTGAACTCATCAGACAGCCAGAAAATCCAGGCCCCCTGGAAGGAGAGGAAAAAGCACACGTAGGGCATTTGTGCCTGGGCTCTTTCAAATGTTATGTCACTAATCAAAGTGTGGTACATGCATCACAACATCAGCAACACCTTGGAGCTCTTAGAAATGGAGACACTCGGGCCCATCCTAGACCTACTAAATCAGAGCCTGCATCTTAACAACATCCCAGGTGAGTCGTATACACATTGAAGTTTGTGAAGCTGCTGACCCAAACCACAACAATCCAGAAGGTAGGTCATACTTTCTTTTACAGATAAAGAGACAGTTTCAGAGAATTAAGATGCTCGTCCACGTTAGCTCTGAGCTATGATTCAAATGCTGGTCCATGTGATTCGAAAGGCCTCATAATGTCCACTAGACAACCACTTCTGAGAAAGGGTTCATGGGAAACAGTTCATTGGGTGGCTTGGATCAGGGCAACGATTAAAAGCATATGAGAAGGTGCAGAAAGCAGGAACAAGTAACACAATGTATAGTAGTTTTTATTTAACTCACATTTGTTTTTGTCTGCCCACAAAAGTAATATATGCATGTGGTAGAAAATTGGAACAATCAAAAAACTATAAGGGGCTTCCCTGGTGGTGCAGTGGTTGAGAGTCCGCCTGCCGATGCAGGGGACACGGGTTCATGCCCTGGTCCAGGAAGATCCCACATGCCGCAGAGCGGCTGGGCCCGTGAGCCACGGCCGCTGAGCCTGCGCGTCCGGAGCCTCTGCTCCGCAACGGGAGCCCCGCGTACTGCAAACAAAACAAAACAAAACAAAACAAAAGCTATAGGGAATTCCCTGATGATCCAGTGGTTAGGACTCCGAGCTTCCACTGCAGGGGCCCAGGCGTTGATCCCTGGCTGGGGAACTAAGATCCCACAAGCTGCACAGCGTGATCAAAATAAATAAAATTTTTTAAAAATTAAAAATAAGAAAAACTATAAAGAGGAAAATTAAAACCACAGTGACCCTCCAACCCAGAGAGAACTATCGTTAAATGGTTTAATTTAATGAGTCTGAAGGTGGTTGCCTGCTCAGAAGTCCATCCTGAAAGCATGTCTCTGTATAACTGAGTCACTTTGCTGTGCAGCAGGGATTGGCGCAGCGTTGTAAATCAACTATGCTTCAGTTAGAAAAATAGAAATAACAGAAAAGTCAGTCCTGGTTAGATCTGTTTTGGGGCTGGCAATCCTCAGCCTTCTGTGTTAAATTCCATTGACTACAGCCTATGTCAATTGAGTGCAGGCTTTGTGGCAAATGGAAATACTGTAAGGATAAATCAGAAGATTCCAGACTGCCAACCAGGAGAATCCAATCTAGAGTTCAAATCAGCCCAATAATTAATTTATTAGCAGCCACCTAAGGTGTTCATGCCGACTGAATTCTTAGATTTGTGCTGTTGCATAACAGGAAACAGACCCAAAGGAAATGGGACACAGAGGGGAGCCGTTTTGTTTCCTGATAGTTTCGAAGTCAGACGCCCTACAAACAAGGGAAAAAATCTCACAAGATCCCGGGAAGGCAAGTACTATTCTCACTAATTGAGGGAGAGTATGTGGGAAGCCTAAAGTTGAGACAGGTGAAGTATCTCGTTGGTGAGGAATCTCTGCCTCACAGGCTTGTGTGTAACCACCACGCTCTTCCAATTGTCAGGGTGATTTTATTGGGAAAACCACACAGACCTGGTATAAAATAAATCAAGCAGTACAGAACTATAAACAGCAGTAACCGCAGTGTTTCAAGCACTTTTTATTTTTAATTACAATTCTGATACATGAGTGTATGTCTGTTGCAAAAATACAAACAGGTCTACTGAGTGAAAGTGAAAGTTGCCTTCCTGTGTCTCTTCCCATCTCACTGTCCTCTCCTCAGGAAACATTGTTAAGCTTTGGTACCTATCCCTTCATGGATATATATTGTAAATAGTTTGGAAGGTGAGGAATTTTAAAATTATAACTACAGAGACTGCTATTATTATGTGTTAAGAACTCAGTGCTCACTAAAAGCATAAACGGAGTTAGAGGTAGCATCGGTCCTCAGCTTGGATGGAGAGAGCGTTAGGGAAATGCTGAAGCCAAGACCCGCTGACACTGTGGGGACAACAGGACAATCCCAGGAGCCAAGGATCGGACACCATCCCTGGGGAATGCTACGCCCAGTGACTAAGTTACTAGCACAGCCTCCTTTCATGGGTGTTTTCCTCTCATAGGTCCTTGGGTCTGTATCTCAGAACCTACTTAAAACTGCAGAATTCCTATTTGGATTTTCTATCCTGCCTTGGATTCTATTCAGCACTATTAAAAACAAAGACTCTCCTTCAAATGCCCTTTTTCCCTTTTGGCAAATTCCTGTAAGCCTCACCTTCTCACTTTCCACATTGCTTGGCTGACACTTGCCTCTGGCCAACTGCAGTGTGTGGTCCTTTCTGGCTGTCCCCTGCTATGCTGAAGCTGCATCAGATCCTTTCCTCTCTACTCTCTGGTGTCTTGGACCTTTCTAAACTCTTCTCCTAAAAGAGGGCTGTGAAGAAACCAGTGCCTTGAGAGTTGCATGGGTGAGGTAGGCTCCACCATCTCCCCGAAGAAGCCAGGCTATGAACGGTGGGGTGCGGCTCAGAGAGAATTCATTCAGCATTTACTGGGGGCAAGGGAGATTCCACAAAATTTGGATCATTCTATAAATACTTACTGAACTTGCTTATTTCCATTTCATAATATATGATCGATACTATCCATGTCGTTATGTACAGAGCTGCCTACTTATCATTAACAATATTATACTTTTCTCCTTACCATACCTTGTGGTAGGGGGACTAATGCCTCCCCCGCTCCCCCCCAAAAAAGATGTTCATAGCCTAATTCCTGGAACCTGTGAATATGTTACCTTACATGGCATAAAGGGCTTTGCAGGTGTGATTAAGGTTAGGGACCTTGAGATGGGGAGATTATCAGAAATGATTGGGATCAGCCCAGTGTAACCACATAGAACTTAACAGCAGAGAACTTTGGGACTTCCCTGGTGGTCCAGTGGTTAGGACTCTGAGCTTCCACCGCAGGGGGCACCAGTTTGATCCATGGTTGGGGAACTAGGATCCTGCATGCCTCGCTGAGTGGAAAAAAAAAAAAAAAGCAGAGAACTTTCCTGACTGTGGTCAGAGGGAGATGTGACTACAGAAGTACGATCAGGGAGATGCAGCATGCTGGTTTTGCAGATGAAGGAGGGAGCATGAGTCAAGGAATGTAGGCAACTTCTAGAAGGTGGGAAAGGTAAGGACATGGAATCTCCCATAGTCTGCAGAAAGGAAAGCAGCCCTGCCTTAATTTTAAGCCCAGGAGACTTGTGTTGGACTTCTGACTTACAGAACTGTAGGATGATAAATTGTGTTGTTTGAAGCCATCAGGTTTGTGGTAATTTATAACAGCAGCAAGAAAAAAAGAAACAAACCCCCTTCGTACTGCTGCAGAATCCTACAGTTTTGGGCCTTGGTTGCCAGGAGCCTAGCTCAGTGTAAATATTTGCCTTTTCAATGCTGTCTTTACCTGTCGGTTAA
>NW_021702517.1:0-2417 GCF_005190385.1 Monodon monoceros
CTTTTGGTGGGAGCATTTAGTCCATTTACATTTAAGGTAATTATCGACATGTATGTTCCTATTCCCATTTTCTAAATTGTTTTGGGTTCGTTATTATAGGTCTTTTCCTTCTCTTGTGCTTCTTGCCTAGAGAAGTTCCTTTAGCATTTGTTGTAAAGCTGGTTTGGTGGTGCTGAACTCTCTCAGCTTTTGGTTGTCTGTAAAGGTTTTAATTTCTCCATCAAATCTGAATGAGATCCTTGCTGGGTAGAGTGGTCTTGGTTGCAGGTTTTTCTCCTTCATCACTTTCAGTATGTCCTGCCACTCCCTTCTGGCTTGTAGGGTTTCTGCTGAGAGATCAGCTGTTAACCTTATGGGGATTCCCTTGTGTGTTATTTGTTGTTTTTCCCTTGCTGCTTTTAATATGCTTTCTTTGTATTTAATTTTTGACAGTTTGATTAATATGTGTCTTGGTGTATTTCTCCTTGTATTTCTCCTGTATGGGACTCTCTGTGATTCCTGGACTTGATTAACTATTTCCTTTCCCATATTAGGGAAGTTTTCAGCTATAATCTCTTCAAATATTTTCTCAGTCCCTTTCTTTTTCTCTTCTTCTTCTGGAACCCCTATAATTCGAATGTTGGTGCATTTAATGTTGTCCCAGAGGTCTCTGAGACTGTCCTCAGTTCTTTTCATTCTTTTTTCTTTATTCTGCTCTGCAGTAGTTATTTCCACTACTTTATCTTCCAGGTCACTTATCCATTCTTCTGCCTCAGTTATTCTGCTATTGATCCCTTCTAGAGTATTTTTAATTTCATTTATTGCATTGTTCATCGTTGCTTGTTTCCTCTTTATTTCTTCTAGGTCCTTGTTAACTGTTTCTTGCATTTTGTCCATTCTATTTCCAAGATTTCGGATCATCCTTACTATCATTGTTCTGAATTCTTTTTCAGGTAGACTGCCTATTTCCTCTTCATTTGTTAGGTCTGGTGCATTTTTATCTTGCTCCTTCATCTGCTGTGTGTTTTTCTGTCTTCTCATTTTGCTTATCTTACTGTGTTTAGGGTCTCCTTCTTGCAGGCTGCAGGTTCGTAGTTCCCATTGTTTTTGATGTCTGTCTCCAGTGTCTAAGGTTGTTTCAGTGGGCTGTGTAGGCTTCCTGGTGGAGGGGACTGGTGCCTGTGTTGTGGTGGATGAGGCTGGATCTTGTCTCTCTAGTGGGCAGGTTCACGTCTGGTGGTGGGTTTTGGGGTGTCTGTGGCCTTATTATGATTTTAGGCCACCTCTCTGCTAATGGGTGGGGTTGTGTTCCTGTTTTGCTAGTTGTTTGGCATAGGTTGTACAGCACTGTGGCTTGCTGGTCGTTGAGTGAAGCTGGGTGCTGGTGTTAAGATGGAGGTCTCTGGGAGATTTCTGCCATTTAATATTATGTGGAGCTGGGAAGTCTCTTGTTGACTAGTGACCTGAAGTTGGCTCTCCTACCTCAGAGGCAGAGCCCTGACTCCTGGCTGAAGCACCAAGAGCCTTTCATCTACACGGCTCAGAACAAAAGGGAGAAAAAGTAGAGAGAATTAGTAGAAGTATGAGGAAAGAAAGAAGGAAAGGAGGAAAGGAAGGAAGGAAGAAAGAAGCAAAGAAGGAAAGAAAGGAGGGAGGGAGGGAGGGAGGGAGGGAGGAAGGAAGGAAGGAGGGACGGAAAGAAGGAAAAAAGACAGGAAGAAAGAAGATACAGTAAAAATAAAATAAAGTATAATATATTGAATTAAAAAATATTTAGAAAAAAAAAGGGACGGATAGAACCTTAGGACAAATGTTGGAAGCAAAGCTATACAGAGAAAATCCTACACAGGAGCATACACATACACCCTCACAAAAAGAGGTAAAGGGGGAAAAATCATAAATCTTGCTCTCAGAGACCACCTCCTCAATTTGGGGTGATTCGTTGTCTAAAGGAGGGAAGGAAGGAAGGAAAGAAAGAAAGAAAGAAAGACTGAAGGTAAAGTATAATAAAGTTATTACAATTAAAATTAATTATTAAGAAAAAAAATTTTTTAAAAAACCATGGACGGATAGAGCCCTAGGACAAATGGTGGAAGCAAGACTATACAGACAAGATCTCACACAGAAGCATACACGTACACATTCACAAAAAGAGGAAAAGGGAAAAAAATCATAGATCTCGCTCCTGAAGTCCACCTCCTCAATTTGGGATCATTCCTTGTCTATTCAGGTATTCCACAGATGCAGGGTATATCAAGTTGATTGTGGAGCTTTAATCCGCTGCTTCTGAGGCTGCTGGGAGAGATTTTCCCTTTCTCTTCTTTGTTCTCACAGCTCACAGGAGCTCAGCTTTGGATTTGGCCCTGCCTCTGCGTGTAGGTCGCTGGAGGGCGTCTGTTTTTTGTTCAGACAGGACGGGGTTAAAGGAGCCGCTGATT
>NW_021702518.1:0-7287 GCF_005190385.1 Monodon monoceros
CCGAGGAGCCGGGTGTTTGCAAGAGCTGGAAGGGGAGGATCCTTAGGAGACGAGCGTGTTTAGGAGGGCGGCGGAGCAGGCGAGTAGGATGGCGGCCGTGTCTTCAGCACTCTGCTCTCGGGCCCTCCGCCTCCCCCTTGGTGGTGGCAGCCCCTCTGCCACATGGGGCTCCCACCAGCCGCTACTGGTGCAGTAGTCTCCTCCCTCTTTCCGTAGCGCAGCTTCCTGCCAGGAGAGAGGCCTCCCCTTCCTGCCAAACACTGCCTGCCCCACCGCAACTCTGAAGCCCACCAGTGCTTTGAGCATGGGTGGTGCTCCTCGTTTCCCGATCCCGCCCCCTTCCCAAATCTGGAGCAGCTGGGCCTACAATCCTCCACCCTTTTGCCCCCTCCTCTCTCCCCCCTCCCTTTCAGGGCCCTTTGGCTCCTGTGCTCACCTCCACCTCCACCCTGTCAGTGCCCCTGCTCCATCTGCTTTCCACCTCCCGGGAATGTGTTTCTTTCTTTTTCCCAGTGCCCTTATGTATTTATTCTTTATACATAAATATGCCTTTCCTGTCATTTACAGGAATTTGTGGTAGGAAGGGAGAAATGTGCTCAGTCTGCCATCTTGACCCAATCTCTGTGTAATCTTTCCTTACTGGTCATTACTGGACTTTACTTCTTAAGGATTTCCCCCCTTTTCTTCTTCTTTTACTTTTACTCTATTGCAAATGAATTCCTTCCACAATGTTAACACTGTGTAAATTTCGGAAAATTGATAGGAAGAAAACAATCAACTGCAATGCTAGCTCCCATTCCCTAGGGCTCCCAGCAAAATATTAATACTCGTTATTTGTCTTGCCATTTTCTAGGCTCTTACAAAACTGGGATCATTTTGCATAGGCAAGTTAATGCCCTGATTTTTTCCATATAGAGTATGCATCTTCTAAGGATATTAAACATTTTGAAAACTATTATTTCTCTTATTCGTTCATCAAATATTTATTGAGTACCTACTACATATATGGCCTTTGGTCCATAAAACTCAGTTTTACAGGGACCACAATTTAACTTTTCTGCCATTATTGAACATTGGGATTATGTTTCCACAATAACTGGTAATTTGATCTACTTATCAGAAAAGATAGCTTCAGGAAAAAAATAAGTTTATAAGAAACAATTAGGTAAAATGATGGTTTTATAATTCGTTGCAGAAGTATTCTTTAAGGAAGGCTAGAATGACTTTACAAAATTGAGGAAAATTTTACACTGAATTTATTCTAATATCAACAGATCTATTAAAATGCAAAATGCAGCAAAATAATACAGAAGAAAAAGCAACTGAACAAACCAAAACCCAGTGAACAACCTGAATGTTTAATAGTTACGTATAGTATCTGAATCAGATGATGGGTTAAATGTTAACAGAGCAGCTAAGATTAAAACAATAAAATAATTACTAAAAGGGAGAGAAGATCAATAAAAAATTTTGATTCAATGATAAAAGTATAAAAATGTTAATATCGAGTGTGAAAAAAGAATTTCACATCTAGAGCTGATGCAAATAAAAGTTCATACAATTTTTTATGGATAGCAAATTACAGGTATGCTTTAGTTCGTGGGAGAGTTTATTTAGTTCTGGCTAACTTTTATCCCTAGGATTTTACCCTTGGAGTCCCAAGCAAAATTGAAGGAGTTTTACCGGGGCTCTGGACTCCAATTTCTGTATCCTTAGCTTCAACAAGAAGTCATAACCTCTCCTGTTCTAAGCCTTTCAGCAGTTCCCTCTAAAGTGGTTACATTTCCTCAAGGGAAAAACATCCACCAAATTCACTGTCTTTTGGACATGTTCTCTCATATATCTTGGCTTGGTAATTATTTCCTATCTTCTTAGTTTTCAGATACCTTTGAGTTTATTGTTTTAACTTCATCCAGCTTTGATTGTTTAATTAATGAGAAAGATTTTTGAACTGCTTAGTCTATCACTAAAATCCAAAACTCTATATTTATTAAAAAATATGTGTTCAACTATTTGTAATAGCTCCAAACTGGAAATCACCGAAATTTCCATCAACAGTGGACTGCATATGTTGTAGTATATTCATTCATACAATGGAATATCATACAGGATTGAGAATGAGCAAACTACAACTACATTCAACAACTTGAATGAATCTCACAAATATGTTGAAAAAAAAGAAGACAACAAAAGGCCACACATTTTCTTTCCAATTTATTCAAATTTCAAAAATTGTAAATAGTCTATGGCCTTAAAATTTTTTAAAGCAGTTATTCTTGCAAAGATATTTTCCAAATAGATAGTGGCAATTCACATTTCGTCGGTAATTGATGAAAGAACACAATGGAGACATTTTTGAACACGTGTAAATGGCAAGAATGGTTCATATGGTTGATGGGCAGCAAAATGTAATGAATTGGAGCATCACGTAGTATTGCAGCCTAGCATTCAATCACACCTCTTCTGATAATAGTGTGCCCATTTTCCTCTTGGGAACAACCTAAGTCTGCCCTTTCAGAGAACTGAAATACTGTCAGAGTGATTGTTTTAAGACTAGGCACCCCACCTAGTCAGAGCCAATGAGGCACAATGATATTTTGCACAAACTCCTGGGTATGAAGTAAGTGATCTCGTCCACTGGACATGAGTTAAGCTGAGAGGATAAGAAGATCAAGCTGCTCTATTCACCTTATCATCATCTGGAGACAGAGGACAAAGCAGCACAGAGAAGAGATCACAGCCAAGGTAAGCAAAAGAGGGAGACTGTTGTCCTAGTGACACATTCTGTACCTGTAGGTAGTCATGGCCACTGACTTCTCAATACTCATCCCACTCTAAAAGGTTACTCTAAGCTAATTGTGATAATGTTATTCCCCCTGCAAGTGATTGGCTTAGCATTTGGCATATGATCTAATCTTGGCCAATTAAGTATGATGATATATGTTGGGGTACTTCTGAAAGAAACTTATTCTTAAGGGAAACAGAAAATGATGTTTCCTTTTCTTCTTTAGGGTGATGCTATTTCTGTATATGACCCTTGGAATCTGTGTAACCAGCCTGAGGGCAAAACCAGCACATTGAATATGGCAGAGGAGGAAATGAGAATACTCTGAGCCCTTTGATCATTTCATTTAGCTGCTGATCATACCATTCCTGGAGTCCTAGTTGTGACTCCAAGTTATGAGATAAGAAACTTCTTTATAGGTACAGCAGTTTGAGTCTGAGTTTTCTAATACTTGAAATGGAAGGTATCTGAAATGGCAAAGAGTCTGTTTAATAAATGTATGTGCATCTGTGCTTTATACATAAAAATACACACATACATAAAAATAGCAAGGCTTATGTAGGGTTAAGAATAAATGAAATTTGAAGATAGAAGTTAAAATTCACAAACTGTTAACATGTAACTTAACTGTATTTGTTGAGTGACTTTTAATAGAATTTATTTACTTATATAAATTATAATGTATAAAATCTATGAATTGCAACTTAGCAATTTATATACATATCAGTGTAATCAAAATTTTTAAATAATTCAAAACCTATTTTTCTAGCCAAAGCAAAACAATTGAAACTTTTAATTTCTTAAAAGTTATTTTCAGTGAATTCAACTTTTAACTTTTGCTTGATATGAGAAAATAAGTTTTAACTAGCTGCTAGATATTCATTCATATATCACTGACATTTTTTTCATCATTTTTTTCTTTTCATCATTTGACATAATAAATGATGTGCTAAATAACTTTTGTAGAATTAAATAAATACTATTTTTATTTAATTCTTAAAGCCCAAGTCATATACAAGGACATAGAGGACAAAATATAAAGGCCTTCAATGGCAGCCAATAGGCACACATAGCTCACTTCTCAAGATATGACTTCAGGAATGAGCAATGAATTGAAAGCCCTCCAATCACAGTCATTATTTTTGCTAGGATTTTGTAACACTGATCTTGCATATATTTTGTATATTTCTATGTACTCAATGTCAATGTTGCTCATGCTATGTCTAAGAAAACCCAGTGAGAGTAATTAAATTCTAAGGAATAAGATTTTGAGCTTTGGAAGACCACAAACCATTCTAATAGCTAAGATTTTTTTCACCCCCCCATACCAAGGATCAATTTTCTCCCCTTTGGGGGCAATGTCTTCCTGGCTGAGAATGCATGATCTAGGGCTTGCAGGGTAAAGCAAGAAGATCGGGTTGTATATCAACTGCAATAGGAAGCCTTTGGAGAGTTTTAAGCAAGAAGGTGATATAATCTCATTTATATTTTAAAAGATCACTCCAGCTACTATGTGGAGATTTGAAAGGACAGCAAGGAAATCTTCATTCCCAACACCCAATTTAATCAACTTAAGGCCTTATCTTCTATTCTAAATCCTTTAGTTACTGAGATAATACATTTCTCTCCCCAGCTGCCAAAGCATCATGTCATGTGCTTACTGCTTTTGTTTTCAGTTATTTCTTCATCGTTGGCCCTTGGGGATTTGTTTCACAACCTTTAAAGTTCAGCTATATATTTAAAAGGAGACCTGTCATATTTTTTAAAATAAATTTATTTATTTTATTTATTTATTTTTGGCTGTGTTGGGTCTTCGTTGCTGCACATGGGCTTTTTCTAGTTGTGGTGAGCGGGGGCTACTCTTCGTTGCGGTGCGCAGGCTTCTCATTGCGGTGGCTTCTCTTGTTGCAGAGCATGGGCTCTAGGCACACGGGCTTCAGTAGTTGTGGCTCGAGGGCTCTAGAGCACAGGCTCAGTAGTTGTGGCGCACGGGGCTTAGTTGCTCCGCAGCATGTGGGACCTTCCCGGATCAGGGCTCGAACCCGTGTCCTGTGCATTGGCAGGCGGATTCTTAACCACTGCGCCACCAGGGAAGCCCGATCTGTCATATTTTATCCAACATTTTAAAGTGATTTAGCAAAAGAGTTTTCCTCTACCTACATTTTACTCTTTTTTTAAGCCAGTGAGTTTATTAGCCACTCTTTTGGTCAGCTAGTGGTGTACTTCTCTTCCTTCATGATGGATATAAGAAGATTATAGGGGAGCCAGAGGAGTCATGCCCACTTCGTGAGGGCCCTCCTTCAATATCTACTGTTTTTTTCTTTAAGGAGTGAACTAGGCAGTTCATGGCTTATTTCAGAATCCTCTCAAATTGATTTGAGGGGATATGGGGATATATGTATATGTATAGCTGATTCACTTTTTGATACAGCAGAAACTAACAAACCATTGTAAAGCAATTATATTCCAATAAAGATGTCGAAAAAAAATGACATTAAAGCCACACTGAAAATATTAATCCTTTAAACTATAACCCATTGCAAATTGTGCCCAGGTATGTTGTACAACATATTAACTGCACAATGTAAGAAACAGTGGGTGAAATGGGTGAAAGGGGTCAAAAGGTACAAACTTCCAGCTATAAAATAAATGTCATATAGACATAATGTACAGCAAGGTGACTATAATTAATAATACTGTGTTGCATATTGAAAGCTGCTAAGAGAGTAGAGCTTAAAAATTCTCATCACAAGAAAAAAATAGTAACTATGAATGGTGATGGATATTAACTAGACTACTAAAATCATTTTGTAATATATACAAAATCAAATCATTATATTGCACACTTGAAACTAAATAATGTTATATGCCAATTATATGCTTCAATAAAATTAAATATGTTTTGAAAATAAAATAAAAATTATTTTTGAAAAAGAGATTTCATTTTGTTTCTTCTACCAAGTACTATGTATAGTGGTTGTCAACTAGGACCCTCATTCCCCTGGCTTCATATCTCCCAGTGACTTCTTTAACTGGTGAGATTAAGAGGTTGGACATGTCAGAAAACTTTTGCGTTGTTTTTTGTATTTATCTCTTTTAGGCACAATCTAATTTATTTAAAACATAGAGAAAACTTTGTGGGCCAGTGGCACCTGTAGTTATATCCAGCTTTGCCTGTGACGGGATGAAGTATGAGGAAATACTTGTGTCCTGAGAGCTAAGTATGTCCTCCAAGCCATCTTTTATCAATTATAAAGGAGATATTTTGACCTCTATTTGTGTCATTATTTTGCCTGTCTCTCAAATGGTTACAAACTTGCATGGAGAAAAAGGCTTTAATTATTGGTCCTTTGGAACCTCAAACAAAAAATTATGATGAGCTGTGGCACAATTTCATTCTGGAAGGGAAGGAACAACCATTATAGGTACGCCATGACCTGACCTTACTTCTTCAAGATAAATACAGGACCTGGGTCATTAGGGGATGTACTGTCATCTCTAAGACATGAAAGGAAACTTTTGCCATTCCAAAGCGGCACTTTGTAGTTGTCTCCTGGGGGAAAGAGTTGGGAGAATCTGACAATATTCCTTTAAATGTAATACATGCCCAAACCAAGACTTATTGTGTGATCCCATAACTGATAATTAATCACTAATATCATACCTACCTCCATTTTAACTCAGAAAAGACAATATCATTTGGGCTTGGGCAAGGGGGATGGAATGTGATCTAGGCAATGCACTTAAAACAATTCTACATTAGTATATGCATCTATACAAATAAGAAAGTTTAAGACCTGCCCAAAACCAGCCTCCTTTTAAATAGCTAATTATGTTAAATTCTGTACTAACTGATTTAAACCCATGATAAACTGTTTGGGGTACCTGCTGCTGTTATCATGATAGCAAATTTTACTTCTTACCTGTTTCCAATAGAAGGAGAAGGGAACATTCCAAGGAGGTGAAGCAACAGTAGGAATGTATACAGGTTTTCTTGGTCAGTTTCTCAATCTCACTTCATCAGAATTATACACTCAGTCTAAGGAAGGAAGAGCCCAAATGCTTCATCTGTATTTTCATTTGGGAAATTGTGTGTCTCAAGGATATTAGCAAGCCTAGCATTGTAACTGACACCTCTCTTCCACCAAATATCTTGTCTAAGGACAAATCAGGCAAGATACACTGCAAAATATAGACAGAATTAGACCAATTTCACATTGCACTCACTGCTGCCAGAGTGGTTTAAACCATCATATCTGTTACCTGGATTATTGGAATAGTCCCGAATTGATCTCCTGTTTTCCATCTTTGTACCCCATTACAGACTATACTCCAGAGTCTCCAGTGATCCTGTTAAAATATGAGACAAATCATGTTGTGGTTATGCTGAAAATACTTGAATGGCTCCCCATCACAGACAGTGTAAAAGTCAAACTCCATTCTAGGCCCTCCGAGGCTCCAAGTTATATGCTTCTCCCAGATCCACATCACCTCTCTGAACT
>NW_021702519.1:0-566 GCF_005190385.1 Monodon monoceros
CTAAAACGTTTTCGTACCCTAAACTGTGCCCTAAACCGTCCCCGTCCCCTAACCCTAACACTAACCCTAACACTTACACAAAGCCTTAACCTAACCCATCCCCTAATCCTAACCCGTATGCTAACACTAACCCATACCCTAACTCGTTCGCTCACCCTAAACCGTTGTCGTAACCTAACCTGTACCCTAAACTGTCCCCGTCCCCTAACCCTAACCCTAACCCTAACCCTAATGCAAACCCTTACCCGAAGCCTTACCCTAACCCGTCCCCTAATCCTAACCCGTACGCTAACACTAACCCATACCCTAATAGGTACGCTCAACCTAAACCATTGTCGTACCCTAACCTGTACCCTAAACCGTCCCCGTTCCCTAACCCTAACCCTAACCCTCAACCTAATTCTAACCCTTACCCGAAGCCTTACCCTAACCCGTACCCTAACAATAAACCGTACGCTAACACTAACCCATACCCTAACACGTACGCTCACCCTAAACGGTTGTCGTACGCTAACCTGTAACCTAAACCGTCCCCTAACCCTAACCCTATCCCTAACCCTAACCCT
>NW_021702519.1:666-1202 GCF_005190385.1 Monodon monoceros
TAACCCTAACCCTTATCCGAAGCCTTACCCTAACACGTCCCCTACACCTAACCCGTACGCTAACACTAACCCGTACCCTTACACGTACGCTCACCCTAAACCGTTGTCGTACACTAACCTGTACCCTAAACGTCCCCTTCCACAAACCCTAACCGTAACCCTAACCCTTACCCGAAGCTTACCCTAACCCGTCCCCTAATCCTAACCAGTACGCTAACACTAACCCGTACCCTAACACGTACTCTCACACTAAACCGTTGTCGTACCCTAACCTGTACACTAAACCGTCCACTAAACCTAACCCTAACCCTAACCCTTACCCGAAGCCTTACCATAACCCTTCCCCTAATCCTAACCCGTACGCTAACACTAACCGTACCCTAAAACGTACGCTCCCCCTAAACCGTTGTCGTACCCTAACATGTACCCTAAACTGTCCCTGTCCCCGTCCCCGTCCCCTAACCCTAACCATAACCATAACCCTTACCCGAAGCCTTACACTAACACGTCCCGTAATCCTAACCCGTACGCTAACA
>NW_021702520.1:0-1019 GCF_005190385.1 Monodon monoceros
ACTGTTGAGATATTTGCTAATTGCTTCTTTCTGTTCAATCTATCAGTTTCTCAGAGGTATGTCAGAATTTCCAACAATTATTTCTTATGTCAATTGTTGATAAATATACACACATACACACAAGCACACACACGTGCCCTTGGCAGCATATATGCCCTTGGTAGCTATATCCTCTAAATCCACAGTATCTTTTCCACATATACAGTGTCTATATTGGTTAGATGTTCCAGTTACCTATTTCTGCATAACAAATTACTGAAAAACCTAGGGGCATAAAACAAGCATTTTTCTCACAGTTCTGTGGATCACAGATCTGGGAAGGGCTTGGCTGAGTGGTTTGTTTCTAGTGTATGCAGTGTCAGCTGGCATGGCTGGGGCTGGAAGACCCACTTCTAAGGTGGCTTCTTCACTCATATATCTGGCAACTGGGCTGCGAAGTTTGGAATAGCTGGGGGATGCATGGGCACTGCTCAGTAAACTCTCTTTCCACATTTACTCCACCTGGCACCTTGCATTTACTTCCAGCAGGGTAATAGGGTAGTAGGGCTTCTTATCTGCAGAATACACTTACTCCTCTCAAGTCTCCCACCCCCAAAGTCTTATCTCACTGTGATATTGTCTTGAAGTCAGGGCTTAGCCAACTGAATGAGACCCAGATGAGCATGAGTGCTATGTGTATCCTGTTCCCCTGCTTTTTCAACTGAAATGTTATTGTAATTGTCCTATCTCTTTATCACATGTGGATGTTTCAGGGATACTGGGGGCAGAGGACAGATAATATTTCTTTACAGGTCTTTAAATTGAGAGATACTATACTTGAACTATACACATAGCAGTTACTAGTCTATAGCAATTCTGAAATTCATTTCAACACATATTGCCAATTTCTTGATTAAGACCAGTCCTGCTCCCTGGGAAAATTCTCTGAAGGTCCTGGCTTTACCCTCTGGCCTCTTGATTCTGTCCTCTGAGCCACCCTTCTATGGGCAAGAGGCAGGCTGAGAAGGCCACTCAATTGC
>NW_021702521.1:0-1101 GCF_005190385.1 Monodon monoceros
GTGGGATCCTCCCCGACCGGGACACGAACCCGTGTCCCCCGCATCGGCAGGCGGACTCTCAACCACTGCGCCACCAGGGAAACCCTTAACATGATATTTATTGATTGACCACTGGTGTACACTTTGTCCAATGATGACCCTACTGACTTTTTAATATCTAATTTTAGAAGGATATGCTGTAACCTAATTCACTCTGAACTATGTACTTGCAACACATTTCCAGAAGTGCTACCCAGGACATCTTAATAAAAATTACAAAGAATTCAGAATAAAATAACAATTTAAATAAGACAGCTAGCAAAGACAGAAAATACCAATACAGTATAAGGATTTGGGGTACTGACAAATTGTAGAAGTAATATATTAGGAATCAGGAAGGATTAAACCCTAAGCTGCTAGAAGTATTTGCCTCTAATGAAGAAACATTTTCATTTACAGTGGGAAATAGCACTTTCTATAACAAAAAAAATTATTTGAGGTCTAAAAACTCTGACATATAGAGCTAATTTTTTGACCTTTAAAGAAAAAGAAATTGTAGAGACATCCCAGCTGGAGGAAAAAAAAAACCTCAAACACTAGATTTGGGCTTCTCATATATACCATTCAAAGCACAGAGAAAATGAACCCAGTTTTACAGCTGTTGAAAGAATAAATGTGTTGCCTACAAAAAAGTCATTTTTGCTCAAATACTGACACAACGTTTAGAAATTCTAAAACTGCAGAAACTAAGTACAGCAGCATTTTTTGTTCTCCTTAGCAAAATGCAGACAATCTAAGATAAAGTCAGGAATGCATGAACTTTGAAACAGTGGTGTAAATACCATATTCATTTAATTATAGAAAAATCAAAGTTATATTTTAAAAATATAAACATAGGCATGATAATACAAAATATGAAACAACACTAACAGATTTGCAGATAAGTGGTAGTGAATTATTATATTTCTAATTGTCCCATTTTTCATATTAAAGAATTAAGTATCTGATTAAATTTTAAATATAATTCAAAACCATAATAAAAGAGAACTCTATTTTTCATATTTTGATATTTTAGAAGAGACTAATGATGCCAAGAAAAAAATGTTACTTAATTTTACTCTT
>NW_021702522.1:0-4633 GCF_005190385.1 Monodon monoceros
GTTTGCCCTGCTCACCTGGCACCTGAATGTTCATGCTTTTACCTGCTGCACCCTGGCCTTGGAAGGGCAGGGCTGGCTGTGAACTTGGGGTCCAGAGTCACCTTTGCCCACACCCCAACTTGCCCATGTAGGAGGTGCTGAGTCCTGAGGATCCGGTGTCCACACCGTGTGATCCTGAGCTGGTTCACAGGCTTCTCTCAACAACACTGTAACCCCTTCCCTCCACCTTCTATTTGGGCAGCTGCCAGGTGGGGAGGAGGTAAGCAGGCTGCAGGGATTGGCTGGCTTAGCCCGGCCCCTGGAAGCTTCCTCTAGGTCAGGGGCCAGCCAAAGCCTTCCCAGGAGGAGGGGAGAGGAAGTTGTGTGGGACAAGGCACTCCTGACAGAAGGTGCCAGGCTGGGGGTCTAAGGGCTGGGGGTCCTGGCCCGGGGCGCGGAAGACCACTGCTCAAGGCAGCGTGGATCCAGGGAAGGAGCTGGCCTGGGAGATGAGTGGATACTAGTTGGTTACTAACTCCTCTGTCTGTCTCTGTCTCTCTTCCTCTGGATTTCTCTGGGTCTCCCTCCCCTCTCTGAGCCCTTCTTGCCCTGCCCCCAGCACTCACCATCCCTGCCCCTCACTCCCTCGTTCCTGTCCATCTATTTGTCTCTGCCTCACAGCTCACCATCATCGCCCCCCCCGCCGTCCATCCCTTCATCCTCAGGAGCTCACCCTCCACCGCGTCTGCCCTACAGGATGCTGCAGCTGAGCCTGTCCTGGCTGGGACTCGGGCCGGTGACAGCCTCCCCATGGCTACTCCTGCTGCTGGTCGGGGCTTCCTGGCTACTGGCCTGCGGCCTGGCCTGGACCTACAATTTACAAAATTTACTAAAAGTAAAGTTTGCTCTATTTGGTGTACAGTTCTGAGATTTGAAATGTCTAGCATTGTGTAAACACACCACCATAGTCACCCTTGATAGTCAAAAACTTTTTATACCAACTCCTGCCAAACACTGATCTATTCTCCATCCCTATAGTCTGGCTTCTTTCACCTTACAACACATTTATGATTCATTCATGTTGCATGCATCAATTTTTTTTTTTTTTCCCCGATACGCGGGCCTCTCACTGTTGTAGCCTCTCCCGCTGCGGAGCACAGGCTCCGGACGTGCAGGCTCAGTGGCCATGGCTCACGGGCCCAGCCACTCCGCGGCATGTGGGATCTTCCCGGACCGGGGCACGAACCCGTGTCCCCTGCATCGGCAGGCGGACTCCCAACTACTGCGCCACCAGGGAAACCCCAATACTTTTTTTATGGCTAAGTAATATTCCATAGCATGGTGAGCCACATTTTCTTCACCAGTTGGAGGACATGTGGATTGTTTTCAATTTTGTGCTGTCATGAATAAAGCTACTATGAATATTTGTGTACAACCGTTCACTGCTCTTGGAATGGGATGGCTGGGTCATATTACATGTGTACGTTTAACATTAGAAGAAACAACCAAACTTTTTCCAAAGTGTGCCATTTAAAATTTTTAATTTCATTAAAATTCCCAGCTTTATTGAGCTATAATTGACACATAACATTTCTGTGTCAGGTGTACAACACGTTGATTTAATACATTTCTAACTTAGAAAGTGATGATACATAGTATTAGCTACCACCTCTATCCCATCACATACTTACCATTTATTTTCTGTGGTCAGAACATTTAAGATCTACTCTTTCAGGAACATTCAAGTTTCTGACACAGTACCATTAGCTTTAGTCACCATACTGTACATTAGATCCCCAAACTTGTTAATCTTATAACTGGAAGTTTGTATCCTTTGACCAGTATCTCCCCGTCTCCCCAACCCCTGGTAACCATCACTGTCTACTCTGTATCTTTGAGTTTGTCTTTTTTAGATTCCACACATAAGTAATATCATTCAGTACAGTTATCCCTCAGTATCTGTGAGGGATGGCGGGATTGGTTCCAGGACTCCCCGTGGGTACCAATAATTGGGGATGCTCTAGTCCCTCATATAAAATAGTGTAGCATTTTCATACAACCTACACATATCCTCCTGTATACTTTAACTCATCTCTAGATTACTTATAATGCCAAATACAATGTAAATGCTATGTAAATAGTTTTTGGTGCACAGCAAATTCAGATTTTGCTTTTTGGAACTTTTTGGACTTCCCCCTCCCCTAAATCTTTTTGATCTGGGACTTGTTGAATCTGCAGGTGCAGAACCCACAGATATGGAAGGCTGCCTGTATTTATTTCACTTAGCATAATGCGCTCAAGGTCCAACCATGCTGTCACAAACGAGCAGGTTTTCCTTCTTTCTACTGGCTGAATAATATTCCATTGTATGTATGTATGTATATATATATATATATATATATATATATATATATATATATCTCACATCCTCTTCGTCCATTCATCCACTTATGGACAGTAAGGTCGTTTCAATATCTGGGATATTGTGAATAATGCTGCAGTGAACATGGGAGTGCAGATATCTCTATGAGATCCAGATATCAATTATGCTGGATCATATGGTAGTTTTATTTTTAATTTTTTGAGGAACCACCATACTGTTTTCCATAAGTGCCTATATCATTTAAAATTCCAATCATTGGGCTTCCCTGGTGGCGCAGTGGTTGAGAGTCTGCCTGCCGATGCAGGAGACATGGGTTCGTGCCCCGGTCCGGGAAGATCCCACGTGCCGCCGAGCGGCTGGACCCGTGAGCCATGACCGCTGAGCCAGTGCGTCTGGAGCCTGTGCTCCGCAGCGGGAGAGGCCACAACGGTGAGAGGCCAGCGTACCACAAAAAAAAAAAAAAAAAAATCCAATCATTAATGTGTGAGAGTTCTGGTTGCTGCCCATACTCACTGGCACCTGGCGGTGTCAGTTTTTCCCCAGCCATTCTTATAGATGTACAATGATATTTTGTACAGGGAATAAAATTATTCCCTGTAATTTTAGTTTGCATTTCCTAATGACTAATGATGTTGAACATTTTTGTATGTGCCTATTGGCCATCCATATATCTTCCGTGGTAAAGCACCTGTTCAAATCTTTTGCCCATTAATTTTCCTTGGATTGTTACCTTCCACGGTTGCATTTTACATACAAATCCTTTGTCAGATATGCGATTTGCAAGTCTTTTTTCCTAGTGTGTGGTTGGTCTTTATCTTAAATTTCTTTCACAGAGCAAAATTTTAAAACGTTTATGAAGTGCAGTTTATCCATTTTTTTGTTTTATGATTATGCTATTGGTGTTATATATAAGAACTCTCTGTTTAACCTAAGACCACAAAGATTCTCTTCCATTTTTTCTTCTAAAAGTTTTACATTTTTACATCATTTAGTTCTATGATTCATATTAAGTTATATTTTGTATAAGGTGTGAGGTATGGGTTGACTTTTTTTTTACATGTGGATGTCCAATTTTTCCAGTACCACTTATTGAAAAGACTGTCCTTTGTACATTAACTTGCCCTGCATGGTTTTTTTTTTGTTTTTTAATTTCTGGACTCTCTATTCTGTTCCACTGATTTATGTGTCTAGTCTTTGATCAGTATCGCACTGTCATGATTACTGTTATTTTATACTATGTGTTGAAAGGGGTCTTGTAAATCCTTCAACTATGTTTTTCCTTTTCAGAACAATTTTGGCTACTCTAAGTCCTTTGCATTTTCATGTAGATTTTTTAATCAGCTTATTTCTACAAAAACTCCTCCAGGGACTGTGATTTCTTTTGAATTTGTAGATCAATTTGAGGACACTTAACATCTTAACAATATGGAGTCTTCTACCCCATGAACATTGTATACCGCTCCATTAATTTGGGTATTCTTGGATTTCTTTCATCAGTGTCTTGTTCATCCTAGAAACCATGCACACATTTTGTTAGATTTATACCTGAATATTTCACTTTTTCTGGTACATGAATGAGAGAGAGGGAGGAGGGGCGGCATGGACCCCATGGGTCCCTTGCTTAATTCTCAAGACACACCCAGGCCTGTTCTAGTCGCTGGCTGTTGTGGGGTGCCCGTATCCCTCCTTCTGCTTGAAGAGAAGCAGAGCTCTAAGACATTCGGTCTCCATTGGTTCAATGTGTGTGTGTGGCTATGTGACTGTGTGTGGGGTTTTGTGTAAGTGTATGTGTGACTGTGTGCACACATGTGTGAGCATGTGTGTATGTCAGTGTATGCATGTAACTGTGTGTGCAGGTACATGCATTGTGTGTGCATGTGCACACGTGTGTGTGCATGTGTATGTAAGAGTGTGTATGTGACTGCAAGCACACGTGGGTGTGTGTAACTGTGCTTGTGTGTGGCTGTGTGCACACTGTGTGTGTATATGTGATTGTGTATGCAATTGTGTGTATGTGTATCCATGTGCGTATGTGTTTAAGGGTGTAAATGTATGTGTCTTGAAGTCACTGAACCACTGTGATGGTCTGCACAAGGCTGTGTTCCTGAAAACAACTCCTGTGGAAGGCTCCTGCCTCTGTCCCCAGACCTCAGCCGTGCAGTGCAGACAGGACATTCTGGAGAAATAATGCCTTTGGAAGCAGCCCTGACTAAGGACTTGTGGGTGTATGTTCTCTGCTGTCCCCGAGAGGGACTGAGCTCCAGGTGCCAC
>NW_021702523.1:0-279 GCF_005190385.1 Monodon monoceros
GTTATGCTGATGGGCGGGATGTAAATTGCCAACAGCCACTCTGGAGACGTGTATGGTGTTTCCTGAAACACGTAGGAAACAAAGCAACACAGCCTATGGCACTTCCACTTATGGTCCTATAGCTTAGGGAAATTAAAATCAAAAACACACAGCCACCCCAAAGTTTGGGACGGCTCTGTTTACAAGAATCTCGTCTATGGTACAAGTTTAATATCCGAGAAAGCAAAAAATGGATAAAGAAGTTGTGGTACGTACGTACAATGGAATATCACTCAGCAA
>NW_021702523.1:379-1742 GCF_005190385.1 Monodon monoceros
GATGACGTAGATTTCATTGCTGAGTGATATTCCATTGTACGTACGTACCATGGAATATCACTCAGCAATGAAATCTACGTCATCAGGCCCGTAGCGGCATAATGAGTGGATTCAGGTACGATGATTCTACGATAAATAAGTCACACAGAAAAAGAAACATCATAAGTTATCACCCATACACTCAATGTAAACTTGGCTACACATGACCTGAATTACAAAACAGAACAGGGTCTCAAATTTAGAAAACCAACTTATGCTTGCTTATGGGGAAAGGAGAGTTGGGGTGCTGCATAAAACCAGAGATTGAAATTAGCACAGATACCGTTCCATAAGCCAAATATATAATAGACAAGACCTACGCCTTGCTCAACGAAATGGACTCAACACCCCATATTCAACGCCTGGGAATATACCTGACAAGTAAGAATCTTAAAACCCATAGATTTATATGTTTCCATAAGGAAATCAAGCGTGTGTACAGTGGCCTAAACGCAGCAGGGAGAATCCGATAAATCCCATTATCAAACTAAATTTCAAAAACAAAACACAATGACAGTGAAATAGAGAGCAATTCTTAAATAATTCATTCAGGGCTTGTGATGCAACCTGGATTTACCACATCTTCACCCAGAGCTGGGTGAGACATAAGGCTGGACACTTCGAGCTGATAGCATTGGTGAGGTTCGGTGAGCAAACGCAGACCCTTTGAAGTCATACTGCATGGTACCCATTCCATGGATCCCAACTCTCCAGGTTGAAGGGATACTTCCTTCAGCTAAAACATGCATGGGAAACCCCGAGTATGGTCCACCGTGTGATTGGGAAACGTTTTCAAATGCATCTCAGTTTTCGTCCCCTGGTACTCAGGTTCACCATTCCAGACGCTTTACTAACACTCTCCCCACTTGGAGAGTCAGTGCCTTTAACCTCCTGTTAGGCACAGTTTGCAATTTCTGCGCAAGATGAACAGGAATAGCGAGAACCAATGAGAGAGTAGCTGTAGGTGTCTGCATGGGCAAATGGAACGCTCATTTCCCACCAGGAAGAGGAAGTAACCAAAGGCTCAGCGTGCCCTGCCGGAAACAGATTAGGGCCTGAAGCCATCCTGCGGTTTTGCGGCCAGCTCACAAGAAAGCGAGTTGAAGAAAGGAGCTCAGGGGCACTGTAATTCACAAACCTGCAGAGTTATGAATGACAGCTATCGTCCAAAAATGTATTGAAGTAAGTCATCGAAGAGGACTTGAAAGTGGGGCACAATTTCAGGAAAACGATTTCAGGGGGTAGACTGGAATTGCAGTTAAAGCATAGGAAAAGGAGCAGAATGTCGACAATGATGCACTTGGCCAAAAAGGGCGTATGCGTT
>NW_021702524.1:0-1445 GCF_005190385.1 Monodon monoceros
TTATAAATTTTGGAGATTAATCCTTTGTCAGTTGCTTCATTTGCAAATATTTTCTCCCATTCTGAGGATTGTCTTTTGGTCTTGTTTATGGTTTCCTTTGCTGTGCAAAAGCTTTGAAGTTTCATTAGGTCCCATTTGTTTATTTTTGTTTTTATTTCCATTTCTCTAGGAGGTGGGTCAAAAAGGATCTTGCTGTGATTTATGTCATAGGGTGTTCTGCCTGTGTTTTCCTCTAAGAGTTTGATAGTTTCTGGCCTTACATTTAGGTCTTTAATCCATTTTGAGCTTATTTTTGTGTATGGTGTTAGGGAGTGATCTAATCTCATGTTTACTACATGTACCTGTCCAGTTTTCCCAGCACCACTTATTGAAGAGACTGTCCTTTCTCCACTATACGTTCCTGCCTCCTTTGTCAAAGATAAGGTGACCATATGTGCGTGGGTTTATCTTTGGACTTTCTATCCTGTTCCATTGGTCTATCTTTCTGTTTTTGTGCCAGTACCATACTCTCTTGATTACTGTAGCTTTGTAATATAGTCTGAAGTCAGGGAGCCTGATTCCTCCAGCTCCGTTTTTCGTTCTCAAGATTGCTTTGGCTCTTCGGGGTCTTTTGTGTTTCCATACAAATTGTGAAATTTTTTGTTTTAGTTCTGTGAAAAATGCCAGTGGTAGTATGGTAGGGATTGCATTGAATCTGTAGATTGCTTTGGGTAGTAGAGTCATTTTCACAGTGTTGATTCTTCCAATCCAAGAACATGGTATATCTCTCCATCTATTTGTATCATCTTTAATTTCTTTCATCAGTGTCTTATAATTTTTTTGCATGCAGGTCTTTTGTCTCCTTAGGTAGGTTTATTCCTAGATATTTTATTCTTTTTGTTGCAGTGGTAAATGGGAGTGTTTTCTTGATTTCACTTTCAGATTTTTCATCATTAGTGTATAGGAATGCCAGAGATTTCTGTGCATTAATATTGTATCCTGCTACTTTACCAAATTCATTGATTAGCTCTAGTAGTTTTCTGGTAGCATCTTTAGGATTCTCTATGTATAGTATCATGTCATCTGCAAACAGTGACAGCTTTACTTCTTCTTTTCTGATTTGGATTCCTTTTATTTCTTTCTCTGATTGCTGTGGCTAAAACTTCCAAAACTATGTTGAATAAGAGTGGTGAGAGTGGGCAACCTTGTCTTGTTCCTGATCTTAGTGGAAATGCTTTCAGTTTTTCACCATTGAGGATGATGTTGGCTGTGGGTTTGTCATATATGGCCTTTATTATGTTGAGGAAAGTTCCCTCTATGCCTACTTTCTGCAGGGTTTTTATCATAAATGGGTGTTGAATTTTGTCGAAAGCTTTCTCTGCATCTATTGAGATGATCATGTGGTTTTTCTCCTTCAGTTTGTTAATATGGTGTATCACATTGATTGCTTTGCGTATATTGAAGAA
>NW_021702525.1:0-1575 GCF_005190385.1 Monodon monoceros
CATTCAGCCAATCTGTGTCTTTTGGTGGGAGCATTTAGTCTATTTACATTTAAGGTAATTTTCTATATGTATGTTCCTATTCCCATTTTCTTAATTGTTTTGTGTTCGTTATTGTAGGTCTTTTCCTTCTGTTGGGTTTCTTTCCTAGAGAAGTTCCTTTAGCCTTTGTTGTAAAGCTGGTTTGGTGGTGCTGAACTCTCTCAGCTTTTGCTTGTCTCTAAAGCTTTTAATTGCTCCATCAAATCTGAATGAGATCCTTGCTGGGGAGAGTAATCTTGGTTGTAGGTTCTTCTCCTTCATCACTTTAAATATGTCCCGCCAGTCCCTTCTGGCTTGCAGAGTTTCTGCTGAAAGATCAGCTTTTAACCTTATGGGGATTCCCTTGTGTGTTATTTGTTGTTTTTCCCTTGCTGCTTTTAATATGTTTTCTTTGAATTTAATTTTTGACAGTTTCATTAATATGTGTCTTGGCGTATTTCTCCTTGGATTTATCCTGTATGAGACTCTGTGCTTCCTGGAGTTGATTAACTATTTCCTTTCCCATATAAGGGAAGTTTTCAACTATAATCTCTTCAAATATTTTCTCAGTCCCTTTGTTTTTCTCTTCTTCTTCTGGAACCCCTATAATTTGAACGTTGGTGCGTCTAATGTTGTCCCAGATGTCTCTGAGACTGTCCTCAGTTCTTTGCATTCTTTTTTCTTTATTCTGCTCTGCAGTAGTTATTTCCACTCTTTTATCTTCCAGGTCACTTATCCATTCTTCTGCCTGTTATTCTGCTATTAATCCCATCTAGAGTATTTTTAATTTCATTTCTTGTATTGTTCATCGTTGTTTGTTTCATCTTTAGTTCTTTTAGGTCCTTGTTAAATGTTTCTTGCATTTTGTCTATTCTATTTCCAAGATATTGGATCCTCTTTACTATCATTATTCTGAATCCTGTTTCAGGTAGACTGCCTATTTCCTCTTCATTTGTTAGGTCTGGTGTGTTTTTATCTTGCTCCTTCATCTGATGTGTGTTTTTCTGTCTTCTCATTTTGCTTCTCTTACTGTGTTTTGGGTCTCCTTTTTGCAGGCTGCACATTCGTAGTTCCCTTTGTTTTTGGTGTCTGTCCCCAGTGGCTAAAGTTGTTTCAGTGCGTTGTGTAGGCTTCCAGGTGGAGGGCAGTAGTGCCTGTGTTCTGGTGGATGAGGCTGGATCTTGTCTTTCTGGTAGGCAGGTCCACGTCTGTTGGTGTGTTTTGGGGTGTCTGTGGACTTATTATGATTTTCGGCAGCCTCTCTGCTAATGGGTGGGGTTGTGTTCCTGTCTTGCTAGTTGTTTGCCATAGGGTGTCCAGCACTGTAGCTTGCTGGTCGTTGAGTGATTCTGCGTGCTGTGGTTGAGATGGAGATCTCTGGGAGATCTTCGCCATTTGATATTATGCGGAGCTGGGAGGTCTATTGTGGACCAGTGTCCTGACGTTGACTCTCCCACCTCAGAGGCACAGCACTGACTCCTGGCTGCAGCACCAAGAGCCTTTCATCCACACGTCCAGGTACGTGGGGACTTTCTTCCCTTTTGGGAGGTCTGAGGT
>NW_021702526.1:0-1445 GCF_005190385.1 Monodon monoceros
CTTTGAAATGCTGCAACAGGGCTGACCCAGCTACAAGTCAGCTCCTGCTAGGGAAATCATGTGAACCCGTAACTCTCCTCCAAAGACCTCCCAGTACATCTCCTGGCCTCTGGTCTTCCTCCCTGACTGTTTCATCCTCCAAAGAGCTGCTGGAGGGTGTGCTCCTCCCACAGGGCTGTCATGTCATTCCTGATCCTGAGTTTCATCTTTTAAAACAGTGTTTTTAAAATTTGGTGTCACTGCTGTTAAACACATTTTTTGAGCATGCATAATATGTGCATTTATATCTTTTTATAAATTAGACATTTAGGGCTTCCCTGGTGGTGCAGTGGTTAGGAATCTGCCTGCCAATGCAGGGGACACAGTTTCAATCCCTGGTCCGGGAAGATCCCACATGCCACGGAGCAACTAAGCCTGAGGGCCACAACTGCTAGAGCCCACGCAACTAGAGCCCGTGCATCGCAACAAGAGAAGCCACCACAATGAGAAGCCTGCGTACCACAACGAAGAGTAGCCCCCGCTCGCCACAACTAGAGAAAGAACGTAAGCAGCAATGAAGACCCAATGCAGCCAAACATAAATAAATTATTTTTTTAAAAATTAGACATTTACTACTATATACGTATAATATCTACTATAAAAACTACAAAAAAAAGCAGAGAAATTAAAGGAAAATAAATGTAAAAGCTGAAGTCCAAATCCTTTCACCCTGTGTAAAAAACATCACAAACAACTCTGTCCTCAGATGACAGCCTTCCTTTCTGAGTGCCCTGAAATGATTGGCTCACACCAGCCTCTTGCCATTGTCCACAAGACCATGCTTCCTTCCCAGCTCTTTCCTCTGTAGACATTCTTCCCTCTGCCTCCATGGTCTATCTGTTCAAACTTCTCATCTTTCAAGATCCAGCTTAATTATAAACAATGAAAATCACATACCCAAGTAACAGGAAAACTTGTTACGCTATTCCAGAACTCAAACAAACAATACTATACTGTTCTTTAAAATTACTTAAAGACATTTTAATCACAAAATAAATATACAAATTAAGGACTTAAGAATGGAAAAGTAAAATGATAAGAATTTCTATAAGCATTGAAAATAGTTAAATATAAATCTAAGAGTTTTGGATCTGGTTATAAACATAACTGTAGGTGCCCAGAATTTATTCTTATAAAACATATGGAAATAATAATATTAACATGAGTTCAAAATACCAAACCCTATTAGTAGAATGTATAAGTGGAAGAAGGACACTAAGAATACCCAATTCATTATCTAATTCCCAAATTCATTAGGGAATTTGAAATAAAATTTCATTTTGAATTTTACTTATAACAGAAATATACCTTCAGAAATTTCAGGGAAATTTAAATATAACTCCTAGTAGTAATTCAGACGATACTTGAGTCTTCCCAATTATAAGGTAAAATAAAACAATCAATAC
>NW_021702527.1:0-1057 GCF_005190385.1 Monodon monoceros
TAGGAGGCTAGCCTGGGCACCCTGTTCCCGCAGGACACTTGAGTACCCCAGGCTCACCTGGGCCACCTAAGCAAGGTCCAGACCCGGAGCCCGTTAGAGCCCCTCTGTGCTTGCCGGGTGTAGGGAAACGCACTGCCCTCTCTTTTGGAGCAGCTTCATTTCCTCAGCCCTCGCACACGTTCACGAACTCCGTTCTGGCACGTCCCACACGGCATGCAAGTCTTACGCGTTGCCCTAGCCGGAGCTGCACTCAGGGTAACCCTCGTCTTCGCATTCCATCTAAGACGTCCTGCCTGACGTCACCGTGCCTCCTAGAGGAAGTGGGCTTGCGTTCTTACTGCAGTTGAAGTCCTGTTCTTCCTGTGGCACTGCAGGCTTTCGAATAGCCACAGGCCCAGAGGAGCAGCTTACGGCGTTCCTTGGTTGAGGCAGTTCGCATGATGCAGAACACCCTACTTCGAGAAGTTGAGTCAGGGAAGGAAACACAGGGTAACCTGTGTGTCCTCGGACTTGTTGGAAACCACAGGAGTGCATGCTGAGTATTCCCCTGGAAAAGGGGTCCTGGTGGAACGAGCCTTGTTTTCCCATTTTGAAGGCAGCGTTCAAGCTTCGTTGAAGGTGCCTGCCATTCCCTGCTCTTGACAGGCCTGTAAACCCTGTAAGAATGCTGCTGGGGTGAAGATGAGTTTGCTCTGTCTAAACCAGGGGCTTCCATGGCCGCGGTGGTGGTCAGCCTGACAAGCTCTAGAGCTAACGGGAATCTCAACGTGAAAACTTGCCTCCTGGTTAGGCCCTTAGTAGCCGTGCAGAAAGGGAGGCATGCAGCTGTTTCCATGAGTTCTCAGTCCCTTATATGCTTTATTTTAAAGGAAGTACACGTCTGAGGACCCCTAGGCCTCTCGGGTAGGCCTCGGTTTCCCTGCAAGTTCACTGAGTACCTCCAGACGCCTGTGGGCCGGCTGAGCAACGTCGAGGCCCATTGGTGCATCCCTCGGAGGCCCTCTGTGTGGGCCCAGTGATGGGCAACACACTGTACGTTCCTTGGGGAGAGCTACAT
>NW_021702528.1:0-11250 GCF_005190385.1 Monodon monoceros
CAAAAGAAAGCTGGAGTAGCAATTCTCATATCAGACAAAATAGACTTTAAAATAAAGACTATTACAAGAGACAAAGAAGGACACTACATAATGATCAAGGGATCAATCCAAGAAGAAGATATAACAATTGTAATTATTTATTCACCCAACATAGGAGCACCTCAATACATAAGACAAATACGAACAGACATAAAAGGGGAAATCGACAGTAACACATTCATACTAGGAGACTATAACACCCCACTTTCACCAATGGACATATCATCCAAAATGAAAATAAATAAGGAAACACAAGATTTAAATGATACATTAAACAAGATGGACTTAATTGATATTTATAGGACACTCCATCCATAAACAACAGAATACATATTTTTCTCAAGCACTCATCGAACATTCTCCAGGATAGATCATATATTGGGTCACTAATCAAGCCTTGGTAAATTTAAGAAAATTGAAATTGTATCAAGTATCTTTTCCGACCACAATGCTATGATACTAGATATCAATTACAGGAAAAGATCTGTAAAAAATACAAACACATGGAGGCTAAACAATACACTAATTAAAAACGAAGTGATCACTAAAGAAATCAAAGAGGAAATAAAAATATACCTAGAAACAAATGACAATGGAGACACAACAACCCAAAACCTATGGGATGCTGAAAAAACAGTTCTAAGAGGGAAGTTTATAGAAATACAAGCCCACCTTAAGAAACAGGAAACATCTCAAATAAACAACCTATCCTTGCACCTAAAGCAATTAGAGAAAGAAGAAGAAGAACAACAACAACAACAACAAAAAAAAAAACCCAAGGTTAGCAGAAGGAAAGAAATCATAAAAATCAGATCAGAAAGAAATGAAAAAAGAAATGAAGGAAATGATAGCAAAGATCAATAAAACTAAAAGCTGCTTCTTTGAGAAGATAAACAAAATAAATAAGCCATTAGCCAGACTCATTAAAAAAAGAAAAAAAGGGAGAAGACTCAAATCAGTAGAATTAGAAATGATAAAGGAGAAGTAACAACTGACACTGCAGAAATACAAAAGATCATGAGAGATTACTACAAGCAACTCTATGACAACAAAATGGACAACCTGGAAGAAATGGACAAATTCTTAGAAATGCACCACCTGCCAAGACTGAATCATGAAGAAACAGAAAATATGAACAGACCAATCACAAGCACTGAAATTGAAACTGTGATTAAAAATTTTCCAACAAACAGAAGGCCAGGACCAGATGGCTTCACAGGCGAATTCTATCAAACATTTAGAGAAGAGCTAACACCTATCCTTCTCAAACTCTTCCCAAATATAGCAGAGGGAGGAACACTCCCAAATTCATTCTACGAGGCCACCATCACCTTGATACCAAAACCAGACAAGGATGTCACAAAGAAAGAAAACTACAGGCCAAAATCACTGATGAATATAAATGCAAAAATCCTCAACAAAATACTAGCCAACAGAATCCAACACCACATTAAAAGGATCATACACCATGATCAAGTGGGGTTTATTCCAGGAATGCAAGGATCCTTCAATATACGCAGATGAATCAATGTGATAAACCATATTAACAAATTGAAGGAGAAAAACCATATGATCATCTCAATAGATGCAGAGAAAGCTTTTGGCAAAATTCAACACCGATTTATGATAAAAACCCTGCAGAATGTAGGCATAGAGGGAACTTCCTCAAAACAATAAAGGGCATATATGACAAGCCCACAGCCAACATCATCCTCAATGCTGAAAAACTGACAGCATTTCCACTAAGATCAGGAACAAGACAAGGTTGCCCACTCTCACCACTCTCATTCAACATAGTTTTGGAAATTTTAGCCACAGCAATCAAAGAAAAGGAAATAAATGGAATCCAAATCAGAAAAGAAGAAGTAAAGCTGTCACTGTTTGCGGATGACATGATACTCTACATAGAGAATCCTAAAGATGCTACCAGAAAACCACTAGAGCTAATCAATGAATTTGGTGAAGTTGCAGGATACAAAATTAATGCACAGAAATGTCTGGTATTCTTACACACTAATGATGAAAAATCTGAAAGTGGAATCAAGAAAACACTCCCATTTACCATTGCAACAAAAGGAATAAAATATCTAGGAATAAACCTACCTAAGGAAACAAAAGACCTGTATGCAGAAAATTATAAGACACTGATGAAAGAAATTAAAGATGATACAAATAGATGGAGAGATATACCATGTTCTTGGATTGGAAGAATCAACACTCTGAAAATGATTCTACTACCCAAAGCAATCTACAGATTCAATGTAATCCCTATCAAACTACCACTGGCATTTTTCACAGAACTAGAACAAAAAATTTCACAATTTGTATGGAAACACAAAAGACCCAGAATAGCCAAAGCAATCTTGAGAACAAAAAACGGAGTTGGAGGAATCAGGCTCCCTGACTTCAGACTATACTAGAAAGCTACAGTAATCAAGACAGTATGGTACTGGCACAAAAACAGAAAGACAGATCAATGGAACAGCATAGAAAGCCCAGAGATAAACCCACACACATATGGTCATCTTATCTTTGATAAAGGAGGCAGGAATGTGCAGTGGAGAAAGGACAGCATGTTCAGTAAGTGGTGCTGGGAAAACTGGACAGGTACATGTAAAAGTATAAGATTAGATCACTCGCTAACACCATACACAAAATAAGCTCAAAATGGATTAAAGACCTAAATGTAAGGCCAAAAACTATCAAACTCTTAGAGGAAATCATAGGCAGAACACTCTATGACATAAATCACAGCAAGATCCTTTTTGACCCACCTCCTAGAGAAATGGAAATAAAAACAAAAATAAACAAATGGGACCTAATGAAACTTCAAAGCTTTTGCACAGCAAAGGAAACCATAAACAAGACCAAAAGACAACCCTCTGAATGGGAGAAAATATTTGCAAATGGAGCCACTGACAAAGGATTAATCTTCAAATTTTATAAGCAGCTCATGCAGCTCAATAACAAAAAAAAACAAACAACCCAATCCAATAATGGGCAGAAGACCTAAATAGACATTTCTCCAAAGAAGATATACACACTACCCACAAACACATGAAAGAATGCTCAACATCATTAGAGAAATGCAAATCAAAACTACAATGAGGTATCTAACATCATTAGAGAAATGCAAATCAAAACTACAATGAGGCCACTACTGGTGGCCAACTACCTCATTGTAGTTGGCCACCAGTAGATGGCCACCAGTCAGAATGGCCATCATCAAAATATCTAGAAACAATAAATGTTGCAGAGGGTGTGGAGAAAAGGGAACACTCTTGCACTGCTGGTGGGAATGTGAATTGGTACAGCCACTATGGAGAACAGTATGGAGGTTCCTTAAAAAACTGCAAATAGAACTACCATACGACACAGCAATCCCACTACTGAGAATATACCCTGAGAAAACCATAATTCAAAAAGAGTCATGTACCAAAATGTTCATTGCAGCTCTATTTACAATAGCCAGGAGATGGAAACAACCTAAGTACCCATCTTCGGATGAATGTATAAAGAAGATGGGGCACATATATACAATGCAATATTACTCAGCGATAGAAAAATAAATGAAATTGAGCTATTTGTAATGAGGTGGATAGACCTAGAGTCTGTCATACAGAGTGAAGTAAGTCAGAAAGAGAAAGACAATTACCTTATGCTAACACATATATACGGAATTTACGAAAAAAAAATGTCATGAAGAACCTAGGAGTAAGACAGGAATAAAGATACAGACCTACTAGAGAACGGACTTGAGGATATCGGGAGGGGGAAGGGTGAACTGTGACAAAACGAGAGAGAGGCATGGACATATATACACTACCAAACGTAAGGTAGATAGCTAGTGGGAAGCAGCCGCATAGCACAGGGCGATCAGCTCGGTGCTTTGTGACCACCTAGAGGGGTGGGATAGGGAGGGTGGGAGGGAGGGAGACGCAAGAGTGAAGAGATATGGGTACATATGTATATGCATAACTGAATCACTTTGTTATAAAGCAGAAACTAAAACACCATTGTAAAGCAATTATACCCCAATAAAGATGTTAAAAAAAAAAGAAAGAAAGAAAGAAAAGAAAAGAAAGAAGATGTGCATCTTTGGGTCTGCTCTTGTATTGCTGGAGGGCAAAGTGGGTGGGGTTTACTTGGGGAAAAATTCCTGAGAGAGCTTCACAAGCTGTCCCTGAATCCTGAGGGCAGATGTCAACATTGAGACCTGTGTCTTCTTTTGTTTTAGAGAATTTGGAAGATGAGAAGAAAGGAATAGAGGCCGAGAGTGCCGTTCAGATTTCTATTTGCCGGTGGAGCGTTCAAAAGAATTCCTCAGTGGGTTCTGGAGCTGATGCAGAGGGACAGACCTTAATAAAGGATATGGGAGCTATGGGGCTACACAGGGAACTGTGGGTTGGAGAAAGCTACCATCTAGCAGGAGCTGTGTTGGAGGCACAGACAGATCAAAGGTAGAAAAGCCAATATTCTGTGATAGGATTATTAGTTTTTTTAACAACTTCGATTTATATTTATTTATTTTGGCTGTACTGGGTCTTTGTTGCAGCTCTTGGGCTTCTCTAGTTGAGGCGTGTGGGCTTAGTTGCAGTATGTGGGATCTTAGTTCCCTGACCAGGGTTCGAACCTGGTCCCCCTACATTGGGAGTGCAGAGTCTTAACCACTGGACCACCAAGGAAGTCCCCGATAGGATTATTTAGTGAGAAGAAGGGTCAGGGTGAAACTGGACCCTTCCCCCTGGAAGCCACATATACCATGTGGGCATAAGTCTCCCCCTGAAGAAAGCAACAGAAGCTTAAAGACTCAGAACACACTAGAGACAGCTGTCTCCACCCCTCTGACTGTGTGACCCATGTCAGAAGAGAATATCAGCCTCTCCGATCTCTCTACCAAGTTCTCAGCCAGAAGGGAGACAGACTCAGGGCTGGGCTAGGACTGAAAGTGGAGAAAACCTTCCCCATCTCACTCAGAAGTCCTTTGGAGCCACAGTTCAAGACTCTGGGAAGGCAGTGGGAAGGCGAGGAAAGAAGAACAAACTGGGGTTTTAAACTGGACTGGATTAATTTTAATAATTTAACGTGACAATAAAGTTTGGGGATCTGCTACCCAATGAAAAGGGAGCTGAGACAGAGAACAGTTGAAGGAAGTATTTAGAAAAACAAAGACTATTTCACGTGTGAAACCCCTCTGTACTTTGACCCCTCAGTAAACTGGTTAATAGCTCCCTAACACCAGAAGTGAGATTAAAAACCCTGACTTGAGTCCTCCCCTCTAAGTGCCTGGACATTTACATTTATCACTTTCTCCTTAGGCCTCCGTAACTCCCGGATAGTCACACCCCACATCATTTCAAAGAAAGGCTACTCCCCAGCATGTCCTGAGTGGGCTTGCCTTTTCCTCACTTTTCCCTGTTATCTGGAGAAAGATCTTGATTCCAAGACTACATCAAAGCCCCTGTGTTGGCAGCCTCTTGCAGCAGCCCTGATGGCAATCAACACAAATTTGGAGCTGTGAGGTCACCAGATGGGCTGACCTTGGGCCATTCCAAAACAGGCAAGGTTGGGCTGGGACTGCCTGTCCATCAACCTGGCTTTCTCTCCTCTTGCATGCTTGGAGTGCTGAGAGCTGCCTTGCAGGTGGGAAACAATTACATTACCATAAACCTCCAATTAGAGAGCCTCCCAGGCAGGCTGATCTGATCCCTTTACAAGAGCTGCTAAAGGTGGCCAAGTTCTGCCCCAGATCTGCATATTCACTCACTCAGAAGATACAGGAAGTTACAAAAAAAGAAATTTGGAGAAGGAATTCTGCCCAATGAGTTTGACACCTGAGGATTGCATACAGACATAGCTGCTGGTACAGGAAGGATTAAAAATTAGTAAACAGACCAGTCTCCAGTTTTAATAAGTGGGCTGAGAAAAGGCTAATTCTCCCCTTTCTGAAAGCATGCTTTGGCTCTGGGATACTCTGTGTCTTCAGAGATGTTTTTAATTCATATGTTCTGAGAAAAATACCAGGAAGATCAGTGAGAGGACAGTCTCTCCGCTAAACAACTAACCATACCTTTATGATTATGCATCATTTTAATAGTAAGGTAAAAGCTAATATTGCTAATGCAGTCCTCACTAAAATAATCACAAGATAAGAATTTATTTAAAATTAAAGTTTCCTCTTCTAGATTCAAAATATTTGGCTCTAAATCTTTGAATCTAGTATACCATAAACAAGAGTTCTAATTTTTAAATATTAAACATCTACACACACTTTCAATAAAGAAATCAGTGCAATATATGAACAAGAGTATAGGATGGTAAGGAATGAACAATATCCTTAGTGTATGTCACAGAAAATAAGAAATTATCTGAATTTAGACCAAGTAGTAGAAACTGGTCTATGTAAGTGTTAACACCAGCATTTTCTTTATTTTACTCCTTCAAGCCCAAACACTTGAATGCAATAGTTAACCTAGAATAGTCAAGAACTATCAAATCCCAGCCTTTATTAAATATGTGCATGAATGATATAAATCTTCCATGAGTGCAGGGTCACTTTGATCCTTTCAGTGGCTCATAAAGCAGCATGTATCCTCGTGCAGACAAAGGAGGTGGGCACCACGTCTGAGCCAGGAGCTGCAGAAGGGTCTTTGAAAGGAGGGCAAGGACACAGTTGAGTCTTAGATTGCCTCAGAGACTAAGACTAGATTTTTCTAAACTCAGTTTGGAAGAGAAAGACAATGAAAAGTGGAATTTTTATCAATTGAACTCATCTCTTGATCCTTCTCTATTGCTATCTACAGGTTGTGGGCATAAAATCTCACGTTCAATGGCGTCCTGATGATATCAAATTGGGCTGAATGAAGCCTAATTGCCTCTGCCCCGGAAGGATCTTCAACCTGAAGTCAGAAACCTATTAACTGTCACCATGAGGGACTGATAGGGAAAGCAATGACCCTAGATTATTTGGAAAGTGTTTTAGCAAAAAAAAAAAAAATAGGTTTCTCATTCATCTGTAAGTAACACATTTGTTTGATACCCTTTTATTAGTAAAACCTAAGGTGTCAGTATTTTAATGTTTTTTTTTTTTAAGGGCTTTAACAGCACTTTTACCTTCAAGGATGGTTCAAAGATGAGCTACTAATTATCTGAGGAGATTGTGAGACAGAGTCAGTAAGTGAAGGTCAAAACTTACACAGGCACTAAGGCCACATTCTGACGTTTACACATAAATAGAAGTAAAGAAGCCATTTTGCTCAGAGTGCCCAAAGGAGGAACAATGAGAGAGTGGATTTAGAACACCTGTGGTGGTTCACAGAAAAGATAGTATATGAGGCCAGGGTATAAACATGGTTACTGTTATTACTCTGAAGCCTACTGAATAAGGCAGCATTGCCGATGGTTTGTTCTCTCAGGAAACCCTTCGGGAGAGACCAGCAAGCGTCCTGCTGGTGAAAGGTCACACTTTTCATTAGGTAACACACACCCAAGCTTTGGAAGCCTGGATTTTTAATAAGAAGAGTCCAAGTTTTCAGTGTGTGGACATAGTTACTCATATTACAATTTCAGAGTAAATGCTTCTCGCAGAGCTCTCGTCAGTGAATTTCCTGTACTGATCTTGAAGCGGGATCAAGGTAAGTAGCATATCATCACAGAGGCAGGAGTCCTTCAGTCAAGGCAGGTTGGGTATCAAATACTTCTGGCAAAAACCCTGCAAGGCAAGACTGGAAACTTGATATGTTACTACTTTTCCAAAACTGAATCAAAGTTATTTATAACTTGTTAAGTTTTATTTTTATACTCATTTTAACACATTAAACTCTCTCTACCACCATGGTCACATGTAGGACTAACACAGAAACATGGAAAAAGATGGTTTGAACCTCGTTTGAAAAATTAAGATGGTGATAATTACCATTTCATAAAATTGTCATCAGAAAATAACTAGAGAGATCGTAGGGAAGATGGCGGAAGAGTAAGATGCGGAGATCACCTTCCTCCCCACAGATACACCAGAAATGCATCTACACGTGGAACAACTCCTACAGATCACCTACTGAATGCTGGCAGAAGACCTCAGACCTCCCAAAAGGCAAGAAAGTCCCTACGTACTTGGGTAGGGCAAAAGAAAAAAAAATAAATAGAGACAAAAGAATAGGGATGGGACCTGCACAAGTGGGAGGGAGCTGTGAAGGAAGAAAGGTTTCCACACACTAGGAAGCCCCTTCGTGGGTGGAGACTGCGGGTGGCAGAGAGGGAATGTTTCGAAGCCGTGGAGGAGAGCACAGCAGCAGGGGTGCGGAGGGCAAAGCAGAGAGATTCCCGCACAAAGGACCGGTGCCAACCGGCACTCACCAGCCCGAGAGGCTTGTCTGCTCATCTGCCAGGGCGGGCGGGGCTGCGAGCTGAGGCTGCGGCTTTGGTTGGAGCGCAGGGAGAGGAGAGGGGTTGGCGGCGTGAGCACAGCCTGCAGGGGGTTAGTGCACAACGGCTAGCCGGGAGGGAGTCTGGGGAAAAGTCTGGAACTGCCGAAGAGGCAAGAGACTTTTTCTTCCCTCTTTGTTTCCTGGTGCGCGAGGACAGGGGATTAAGAGCGCTGCTTAAAGGAGCTTCAGAGACGGGCTCGAGCCGTGGCTAAAAGCACGGACCACAGAGATGGGCATGAGACACTAAGGCTGCTGCTGCTGCCACCAAGAAGCCTGTGTGCGAGCACAGGTCAATATCCACACCTCCCTTCCAGGGAGACTGTGCAGCCCGCCACTGACAGGGTCCTGGGATCCAGGGACAACTTCCCCGGAAGAATGCACGGTGCACCTCAGGCTGGTGCAACATCACGCCGGCCTCTGCTGCTGCAGATTTGCCCCGCACTCCATAACCCCTCCCACCCCCACGCCTGAGTGAGCCAGAGTCCACGAATCAGCGGCTCCTTTAACCCTGTCCTGTCTGAGAGAAGAACAGACGCCCTCAGGCGACCTACATGCAGAGGCAGGGCCAAATCCAAAGCTGAGCCCCGGGAGCTGTGAGAACAAAGAAAAGAAAGGGAAATCTCTCCCAGCAGACTCAGAAGAAGCAGATTGAAGCTCCACAATCAACTTGATGTACCCTGCATCTGTGGAATACATGAACAGACAACAAATCATCCCAAGTTGAGGAGGTGGACTTTGAGACCAAGATTTATGATTTTTTCCCCTTTTCCTCTTTTTATGAGTCTGTATGTGTATGCTTCTGCGTGAGATTTTGTCTGTATAGCTTTGCTTTCACCATTTGTCCTAGGGTTATTTCTGTCAGGATTTTTTTTTTTTTTTTTGGTTGATGTTGTTTCTTTTGTTTTTTTCATTTTCCTTTAAATTTTTTTTCTTAATAATTATTTTTTATTTGAATAACTTTATTTTATCTTACTTTATTTTATTTTACTTTATATTATTTCTTTCTTTCCTTCCTTCCCTTCTTCTTCCGTTCCTCCCTCCATCCAACCCTCCCTCTCTCCCTCCCTTCACTCTTTCTTTCTTTCTTTCTTTTTTCTTTCTTTCTTTCTTTCTTTCTTCTTTCTTTCTTTCTTTCTATCTTTCTTTCTTTCTTACTAATTTTCCTCCCTTTTATTCTGAGCCACGTGGATGAAACGCTCTTGATGCTACATCCAGGAGTCAGTGCTGTGCCTCTGAGGTGGGAGAGACAACTTCAGGACACTGGTCCACAAGACAACTCCCAGCTGCACATAATATCAAACGGCAAAAATCTCCCACTGGTTTGCATCTCAACACCAGCACCCAGATTCACTCAACGACCAACAAACTACAGTGCTGGACACCCTATGCCAAACAACTAGCAGGAAAGGAGCACAACCTGACACATTAGAAGAGAGGCTGCCTAAAATCATAATAAGTCCACAGGCACCACAAAACATGCCAACAGACGTGGACCTGCCCACCAGAAAGACAAGGTCCAGCCTCATCCACCAGAACACAGGCACTAGTCCCCTCCACCAGGAAGCTTACACAAACACTAAACCAACTTTAGCCACTGGGGCCAGACACCAAACACAACGGGAACTAGGAACTGGCAGCCTGCAAAAAGGAGACCCCAAACACAGTAAGGTAAGCAAAATGAGAAGACAGAAAATCACACAGCAGATGAAAGAGCAAGATAAAAACCGACCAGACCTAACAAATGAAGAAGAAATAGGCAGTCTACCTGAAAAAGAATTCAGAATAATGATAGCAAAGATGATCCAAAATCTTGGAAGTAGAATAGACAAAATGCAAGAAACATTTCACAAGGACCTAGAAGAACTAAAGATGAAACAAGCTATGATGAACAGCACAATAAATGAAATTAAAAATACTTTAGATGGGATCAATAGCAGAATAACTGAGGTAGAATAACGGATAAGTGACCTGGAAGATAAAATAGTGGAAATAACTACTGCAGAGCAGAATATAGATAAAAGAATGAAAAGAACTTAGGACAGTCTCAGAGACCTCTGGGACAACATTAAGTGCACCAACATTCGAATTATAGGGGTTCCAGAAGAAGAAGAGAAAAAGAAAGGGACTGAGAAAATATTTGAAGAGATTAAAATTAAAAATTCCCTAATATGGGTAAGGAAATAGTTAATCAAGTCCAGGAAGCACAGAGAGTCCCATACAGGATAAATCCAAGGAGAAATATGCCAAGACACATATTAATCAAACTGTCAAAAATTAAATACAAAGAAAACATATTAAAAGCAGCAAGGGAAAAACAACAAATAACACACAAGGGAATCCCCATAAGGTTAACAGCTGATCTTTCAGCAGAAACTATGCAAGCCAGAAGGGAGTGGCAGGACATATTTAGTGATGAAGGAGAAAAACCTGCAACCAAAATTATTCTACACAGCAAAGATCTCATTCAGATTTGATGGAGAAATTAAAACCTTTACAGACAAGCAAAAGCAGAGAGAGTTCAGCACCACCAAACCAGCTTTACAAAAAATGCTAAAGAAACTTCTCTAGGCAAAAAACACAAGAGAAGGAAAAGACCTACAATAATAAACACAAAACGCTTAAGAAAATGGGAATAGGAACATACATATCGATAATTACCTTAAATGTAAATGGACTAAATGCTCCCACCAAAAGACACAGATCGGCTAAATGGATACAAAAAGAAGACCCATATATATGCTGTCTACAAGAGACCCCATTCAGACCTAGACAAAAATACAGATTG
>NW_021702529.1:0-2427 GCF_005190385.1 Monodon monoceros
TTCTCAAGATTGCTTTAGGTATTCGGGGTCTTTTGTGTTTCCATACAATTTGTGAAATATTTTGTTCTAGTTCTGTGAAAAATGCCAGTGGTAGTTTGATAGGGATTGCATTAAATCTGTAGATTGCTTTGGGTAGTAGAGTCATTTTCACAATGTTGATTCTTCCATTCCAAGAACATTGTATATCTCTCCATCTATTCGTGTCATCTTTAATTTCTTTCATCAGTGTCTTATAATTTTCTGCATACAGGTCTTTTGTCTCCTTAGGTTGGTTTATTCCTAGATACTTTATTCTTTTTATTGCAGTGGTAAATGGGAGTGTTTTCTTAATTTCACTTTTAGATTTTTCATCATTAGTGTATAGGAATGCCAGAGATTTCTGTGCATTAATTTTGTATCCTACTACTTTACCAAATACATTGATTCACTCTAGTAGTTTTCTGCTAGCATCTTTAGGATTCTCTATGTATAGTATCATGTCATCTGCAAACAGTGACAGCTTTACTTCTTCTTTTCCAATTTGGATTCCTTTTATTTTTTGTTTCTCTGATTGCTGTGGCTAAAACTTCCAAAACTATGTTGAATAATAGTGGTGAAAGTGGGAAACCTTGTCTTGTTCCTGATCTTAGTGGAAATGGTTTCAGTTTTTCACCATTGAGGATGATGCTGGCTGTGGGCTTGTCGTATATGGCCTTTATTATGTTGAGGAAAGTTCCCTCTGTGCCTACTTTCTGCAGGGTTTTTATCATAAATGGGTGTTGAATTTTGTCGAAAGCTTTCTCTGCATCGATTGAGATGATCCTATGGTTTTCCTCCTTCAATGTGTTAATATGGTGTATCACATTGATTGATTTGCGTATATTGAAGAATCCTTGCATTCCTGGAATAAACCCCACTTGATCATGGTGCATGATCCTTTTAATGTGCTGTTGGATTCTGTTTGCTAGTATTTTGTTGATGGTTTTTGCATCTATGTTCATCAGTGATATCGGCCTGTAGTTTTCTTGCTTTGTGACATCTTGTCTGGTTTTGGTATCAGGGTGATGGTGGCCTCGTAGAATGAGTTTGGGAGTGTTCCTCCCTCTGCTATATTTTGGAAGGGTTTGAGATTGATAGGTGTTAGCTCTTCTCTAAATGTATGATAGAATTCGCCTGTGAAGCCATCTGGTCCTGGGCTTTTGTTTGTTGGAAGATTTTTAATCACACTTTCAATTTCAGTGCTTGTGATCGGTCAGTTCATATTTTCTATTTCTTCCTGGTTCAGTCTTGGCAAGTTGTGCCTTTCTAAGAATTTGTCCATTTTTTCCCGTTGTCAAATTTATTGGCATATAGTTGCTTGTAGTAATCGCTCATGATCCTTTGTATTTCTGCAGTGTCAGTTGTTACTTCTCCTTTTTCATTTCGAATTTTATTGATTTGAGTCTTCTCCCTTTTTTTCTTGATGAGTCTGGGTAATGGTTTATCAATTTTGTTTATCTTCTCAAAGAACCACCTTTTAGTTTTATTGATCTTTGCTATCATTTCCTTCATTTCTTTTTCATTTATTTCTGATCTGATCTTCATGATTTCTTTCCTTCTGCTAACTTTGGGGGTTTTTTTTGTTCTTCTTTCTCTAATTGCTTTAGGTGCAAGGTTAGGTTGTTTATTTGAGATGTTTCCTGTTTCTTAAGGTAGGATTGTATTGCTATAAACTTCCCTCTTAGAACTGCTTTTGCTGCATCCCATAGGTTTTGGGTCGTCGTGTCTCCATTGTCATTTGTTTCTAGGTATTTTTTTATTTCCTCTTTGATTTCTTCAGTGATCACTTGGTTATTAAGTGGTGTATTGTTTAGTCTCCATGTGTTTGTATTTTTTACAGATGTTTTCCTGTAATTGATATCTAGTTTCATAGCGTGGTGGTCGGAAAAGATACTTGATATGATTTCAATTTTCTTAAATTTACCAAGGCTTGGGTTGTGATCCAAGATATGATCTATCCTGGAGAATGTTCCATGAGCACTTGAGAAGAATGTGTATTCTGTTGTTTTGGGATGGAATGTCCTATAAATATCAACTAATTGCATCGTGTATAATGCATCATTTAAAGCTTGTGTTTCCTTATTTATCTTCATTTTGGATGACCTGCCCATTGGTGAAAGTGGGGTGTTAAAGTGCCCTACTATGATTGTGTTACTGTCGATTTCCCCTTTTATGGCTCTTAGCCTTTGCCTTATGTATTGAGGTGCTCCTATGTTGGGTGCTTAAATATTTACAATTGTTATATCTTCTTCTTGGATCGATCCCTTGATCATTATGTAGTGTCCTTCTTTGTCTCTTGTAATAGTCTTTATTTTAAAGTCTATTTTGTCTCATATGAGAAATGCTACTCCAGCTTTATTTTGATTTCCATTTGCATGGAATACCTTTTTCCATCCCTTCACTTTCTGT
>NW_021702530.1:0-11754 GCF_005190385.1 Monodon monoceros
ACAAACAAAAGCCCAGGACCAGATGGCTTCACAGGCGAATTCTATCAAACATTTACAGAAGAGCTAACACCTATCCTTCTCAAACTCTTCCAAAATATAGCAGAGGGCAGAACATTCCCAAACTCATTCTACGAGGCCACCATCACCCTGATACCAAAACCAGACAAAGATGTCACAAAAAAAGAAAACTGCAGACCAATATCACTGATGAACCTAGATGCAAAAATACTAGCAAACAGAATCCAACAGCACATTAAAAGGATCATACACCATGATCAAGTGGGGTTTATCCCAGGAATGCAAGGATTCTTCAACATATGCAAATCAATCAATGTGATATACCATATTAATAAATTGAAGGAGAAAAACCATATGATCATCTCAATAGATGCAGAGAAAGCTTTCGACAAAATTCAACACCGATTTATGATAAAAACCCTGCAGAAAGTAGGCATAGAGGGAACTTACCTCAACATAATAAAGGCCATATATGACAAACCCACAGCAAACATCATCCTCGATGGTGAAAAAGTGAAACCCTTTCCACTAAACTCAGGAACAAGACAAGGTTGCCCACTCTCACCACTATTATTCAACATAGTTTTGGAAGTTTTAGCCACAGCAATCAGAGAAGAAAAAGAAATTAATGGAATCCTAATCGGAAAAGAAGAAGTAAAGCTGTCACTGTTTGCAGATGACATGACACCATACATAGAGAATCCTAAAGATGCTACCAGAAAACTACCAGAGCTAAGCAATGAATTTGCTAAAGTAGCAAGATACAAAATTAATGCACAGAAATCTCTTGCATTCCTATACATTAATGATGAAAATCTGAAAGTGAAATCAAGAAAACACTCCCATTTACCACTGCAACAAAAAGAATAAAATATCTAGGAATAAACCTACCTAAGGAACAAAAGACCTGTATGCAGAAAATTATAAGACACTGATGAAAGAAATTAAAGATGTTACAAATAGTTGGAGAGATATACCATGTTCTTGGATTGGAAGAATCAACATTGTGAAAATGACTATACTTCGCAAAGCAATCCACAGATTCAGTGCACTTCCTGTCAAACTACCACAGGCATTTTTCACAGAACTAGAACAAAAATGTTCACAATTTTTATGGAAACACAAAAGACCCCGAATAGTCAAAGCAATCTTGAGAAAGGAAAACAGAGCTGGAGGAATCAGGCTCCCGGACTTCAAAATGTACTACAAAGGTACAGTAAGCAAGACAGTACGGTACTGGCACAAAAACAGAAATATAGATAAATGGAACAGGATAGTAAGCCCAGAGATAAACCCATCACATATGGTCACCTTATCTGTGATAAAGGAGGCAAGAATATACAATGGAGAAAAGACAGTCTCTTCAATAAGTGGTGCTGGGAAAACAGGACAGTTACATGTAAAGGATGAAATTAGAACATTCACCAACACCATACACAAAAATAAACTCAAAATAGATTAAAGACCTAAACGTAAGGCCAGAAACTATCAAACTCTTACAGGAAAACATAGGCAGAACACTCTATGACATAAATCACAGCAAGATCCTTTATGACCCACCTCCTAGAGAAATGGCAATAAAAACAAAAATAAACAAATGGGACCTAATGAAACTCCAAAGCTTTTGCACAGCAAAGGAAACCATAAACAAGACCAAAAGACAACCCTCAGAATGGGAGAAAATATTTGCAAATGAAGCAACTGACAAAGGATTAATCCCCAAAATTTACAAGCAGCTCATGCAGCTAAATATCAAAAAATCAAATAACCCAATCCAAAAACGGGCAGAAGACCTAAATAGACATTTCTGTAAGGAATATATACAGATTGCCAACAAACACATGAAAGAATGGTCAACATCATTAATCATTAGGGAAATACAAATCAAAACTACAATGCGATATCATCTCACACCAGTCAGAACGGTCATCATCAAAAAATCCAGAAACAATAAATGCTGGAGAGGGTGTGGAGAAAAGGGAACCCTCATACACTGTTGGTGGGAATGTAAATTGATGTAGCCACTATGGAGAACAGTATGGAGGTTCCTTCAAAAACTAAAAATAGAACTACCATACGACACAGCAATCCCACTACTGGGCATATATACCCTGAGAAAAGCATAATTCAAAAAGAGTCATGTACCACAATGTTCACTGCAGCACTATTTACGATAGCCAGGACATGGAAGCAACCTAAGGGTCCATCGACAGATGAATGGATAAAGAAGATGTGGCACATATATACAATGGAATATTACTCAGCCATAAAAAGAAACAAAATTGAGTTATTTGTAGTAAGGTGGATAGACCTAGAGTCTGTCACACAGGGTGAAGTAAGTCAGAAAGAGAAAAACAAATACCATATGCTAACACATATATATGGAACCAAAAAAAAAAAAGGTCATGAAGAACCTAGGGGCAAGATGGGAATAAAGATGCAGAACTACTAGAGAAAGGACTTGAGGACATGGAGAGGAGGAAGGGTAAGTTAGGACAAAGTGAGAGAGTGGCATGGACATGTATACACTACCAAACGTAAAATAGCTAGTGGGAAGCAGTCTCATAACACAGGGAGATCAGCTCGGTGCTTTGTGACCAGCTAGAAGTGGGGGATAGGGAGGGTGGGAGGGAGGGAGACGCAAGAGGGAGGGGATATGGGGATATATGTATATGTATAACTGATTCACTTTGTTATAAAGCAGAAACTAACATACCATTGTAAAGCAATTATACTCCAATAAAGATGTTAAAAAAATACTTCACATTGTATAATGTGGAATTAATAATAGACTCTAATAAATAGGATTGTTTTTTACAGTGTATCAGTGTAGATATTGTGATTTACGAAGCTTTTAAAATTCATTATTATGATTATTTCTCTTTATAGGGTATAAAATGGTACTGTACTTTTTAAGAATATACTTTCCTAAGGCTATTTATATGGCACTATATACGCAACAAAAATGCCTGTATTCAAAAGAAACTATAAACTATCTGTTATCCTACCAGAAAGGCAGCAAAATGAATAACAGGTGAATAATCATCATAATATTGTTTCTAAGATGTATGGCCTTTAGTTAACTTTACTGCCTTCCTCATCTGAAAAATGGAAATCAAACTATTTCATCACTGTGTCTTCTTCATTGGAAAATATGTTTATCACTACAAAGTGTAATTATTATTTTTACAATTATCAATACAAAGCATTTTTTCCAAGAAATCGATATACTTGTCAATTCTCCTTTAACTTGAATATTCTATTTCAAAAAACTTAAGTTTTTCAGTATTTATGTAAACATTTAGAAAGAGTAACAAGATAAAAGGAATCACGAGCAATCTAATTATTACCAGCGGCTGTAACCTGTTGCATGCAATGCAGGGACTACAATCTGGGCTACTTTAACCAAATGTTCAAGCATTTAAAACGCTTTTCTCTGTTCTTGTGATTCAAAAGGAAATTACAGAGTGAAAGCCTTACGCCAGACACAAATGTGTTTTCTACCACATAGAAAAAAATCTTAATCCATCTCCAGGTAGCTTTGACACTTCTGAATTATGAGTCCCCTTAGTTCTCAAAAATGAATTCTATCTCCTATAAGTGGAGATGTCAAGTATTTCACACCATGTGGTCTCTTTTTCTCTGCTCTATTATATATCACTTTTAAGAAGATGCCATTGCAGTTTGTCATACTGCACAGTGATTGGAATAAATTGTTATGGTGTTTCATGGGAGAATAATCTCCTTTTAACCAAACATGATCAATGAAAAGTTGAGATTTGGGCTGATATTTTATTTGAAAATCACAATATACTTGATTTAAAAACCACAATTTCAAATAGCAAGTTGTCACAATTCATTTAGATGGTTCTATTTATATACACATATACAATTTACAATGTGCTTCTTACAACAATATTTCATGAAGCGAGATATTCCTCTAATGAAAAAGAAATCAAGGGACTTCCCTGGTGACGCAGTGCTTAAGAATCCACCTGCCAATGCAGGGGACACAGGTTCGAGCCCTGTTCCGGGAAGATGCCATACGCTGCAGAAAAACTAAGCCCGTGGCCACAACTACTGAGCCTGCGCTCTAGAGCCCACGAGCCACAACTTCTGAGCCCTCGAGCCACAACTACTGAAGCCCGCGCACCTAGAGCCCGTGCTCTGCAACAAGAGAAGCCACCACAATGAGAAGTCCGCACACTGCAACAAAGAGTAGCCTCGGCTTGCCACAACTAGAGAAAGCCTGCGCATAGCAGTGAAGACCCAATGCAGCCAAACATAATTAATTAATTAATTAATTAATTTTTTAAAAAGGGGGTCAAGCTCTATTTCATTCTCAAGTTGCAATACACTGCGTCTTTTCCCCTAAATATATCCCTTAAATAAGCTTACTATATTATAGCCTTTGAGTGGTAAATGTACAAAGCTTCTTACAAAAGGTTCTGTGCATTATAAATGATGCTCCATTCTCTTTAATAGAATTTTCTTCATTCATACAATGGGAAAGGGGTGAAAGCAGAAAGAGGTTAGAAAATGCAGTGTAAGGAGAGAAAAATTATAAGAAAGAGAAATAAGACTTCCACAGTTTGTTTTCTTATAGAAAATGCAAACGACATGGGACAAAACCATGAGAAAATTTGTCTTCCTTTGTTTTAATTGAAATTAATTTTGATTTCTTTTTCTGGTGGTCATTGGGTGGGGGAAGCTTAATGCTTTGTACTATAGAATTGGAGAATTAATACTGTTCCTTTCTGGTTCCCTATAACATTGCCAAGTGTCTGATAATGAAAGTGTTTTGTATGGTGACTTTTTCTGTTTCCTCCCTCCTTCCTTAAAATAAAGTTTATTGCCTTTCCTGACCATAATAAAGGAGAAAAACATATATTATTGAATTTATTTTTTTTTTAAAAAGAAACCCCAAATGTTGTATGTTCAACATACAACATATGTGAGCCTCCCCTCACATCGAGGCTCGGGAAGAATTTAGTGCTAAATAAATGCTGCCTCAAACCAGGGAAGATAAAACATAAATCACTGCATTAAAACCTCTAACAAGTCTATCTGCTTTTTGAAATGACTGGGAGATGAAAGCGAGGAGTCTCATTTAAGAAGGCCCAGCGGATCAGTTCTGCATTTATAAAGCTGTTATCAAAAGCAATTCATTTGAAGATCAAATAGACTGACAGATAGGACAAGCAGGGGATCACCACTGCCTACAGGCAGCCCAAAGCTGGGACGACTCCCCAGCACCATCACTAATATTGAGTCTAGTCAACGCTTGTGTTATTACCACTTCCATCCTCTGCCAACTGCACAGTAAGGCACACTTCTTCCATCCCATCTGAGCCAAGACACTGCAGAGGGAAGAGCAATGAGAATAACATTTCCCCAGCTGGGTCTGGTGGAAAACCCCTCTGCTGTACCACAATGAGAAGGCTATGTTCATCCTAATTTTGGACGAGGGTGACCAAGGTGATGAGGAATAAAAGCAGGAAGTAGTAGAGGCTTGCCAAGGGACCTCAGGTTGCATGACCCCTCTGTGGTTGGCATATTCCCCAGGACCTCACCGCGCTGCAGCTGGGTCCTCTTCAGCTGACTCTCCCACAGGGGAACAAGGGGGAGGCAAGCCAGTACAAAGTGAATTTGCGCAGGTGGGCACCTCCCAGGCTAGCGGCGGTGGGGAGGGGTGTTTATCAGTGCAGAGGCTGGGGTCTCTAGTCCTTTTTAAATAGAACTTATTGGATTTTTATCTGATTACAAGGTAACTTGTTAATGGTTGAAATTCTGAATAAAACAAAAACAAAGAGAATGTAAAATACAAATAAAACCATCTTTCAGAGATAACTCTTGTTAACACGTGTACATATATATATAAATATGGGCTTAAGACAGACGTACAAATGTATGTGAGATCATGCTCTATTTGTACCCTATATGTTTGACTTACTAGTGAAAAATAAGGATTTCTTATGCAATTATTACATGAAAACATAATTTTTAATGAATCAAAGTCTTTTAATTATATGGTTGTATCAATTTAATTATCTCATTTACTTAGTTTTTAATTTAATTTTTTCTCTTTTGTCAGTAGTTTGGGGAATTGGTTGTTATTGTTTTGGCATATAAGTGCAGTGTATATTCCAATGAATTATTTAGGTAAAACTTTTTTGAATCACTTAGACAAATGTATACATTTTATAGTCCTTTGATAATGATCAAATTGCCCTCTATAAAGTTTATACCAACTGAGAGCCACCCCACATGGGAACACTTATTAGGCAGTATTTTTGCCAATACCAAGAGTATTCCCATCTACTGGACATTACATATTCTTTAAGTATTTGCCAATTGGATAAATGAAATGTGGAGTCACCTTGCTGTTTGAATTTGCATCATCTGATCACATTGAAATGAGCCTTTTTATATGTTTATTTTTGTTTGTATTTTTTCTTTTGTAAACAGTATGTTTACCAGTTTAGTTATGGGTGGGGTTTGGCCACAGTCATCTTTTCCTAAATAATTTTAAGAGGCTTTTATTTATTAAGTATATTAATCTTCATTTTCTTTGTTATAAATATTTTTATCCAGTGACCAGAGCTTTGAGGTAGCATTAAATTAAAGATCTAAAAGTGGTGTGATAGTGAAATAGACACATTACTGACTTTAAGGTATAGTATCTCTACCAAAGGTTTATTAAACATCATGTGATTATATAAACCTTAGGTTTTAAAACAGTACTACATGTGGTATATGCATAAAGTACTTGTTTTTAACTCACATTATCCAGGAGCAGACAAATGGGAAAAATATTATTGTAAGCTCCTCCTAAACTTGTTTTACACTTAAAACTTCAACCATTTTGGCATAGAATTTGGGGGGAAAAGGGCTAGAAAGCTAGCCAATGCCATGAAAATGAACCCAGAATAACTTTCCTTCTGTAGTACTTAAGGAACTATTTGTTGATTGATCAATCAACACATATTTATTGAGCAACTATTCTCCTCCTCTTTGCCTAAGAGCATCATAAATATTTAGAAATGTTTATTTACAAATGTGCTGAAAGCACAGATCTTGACTCAAGTCTGATTTAGGAAAACAGTTTTCCCATACTCATTCATTCAACATCCACATCCACTCTGTTACTAAGTCACTGTAGTAGGAGTGTGGTGGAGAACTCACAGATACAGGAGACACGGTCCCTGCTGTCACTATGTTTATAACCTGGTTGGGGAAAGACATATTCTCCAAAATGTCAACAGCCACTCCTCACCTGGGTATGGCCTCGTATTGTAAGGAAGGCAGTGTAGACAATCCCCAGGCAAGGGAAAGCTCACTGGGGCATGAGAGACCAGAGGCAGACCTTATCTGGGCCCCAAAGAATGTATAGGATGTGAACTGTGGAAGGAAAGGAAAGGAAAATCGCACATATAAAGAAGAAGATAAATATTCTCTCTTGGATTTCTTGAGCATTAAAACATATCACTTTTGCCTCAAGATCCAATAGGCCCCATTACTTTGATCTTTGTGTCTGTGGCCCCTTTCCTGAAGCTCCTATAACCCCATCCCAGCAGCACTGAGAGGGGGCCTTAGAAAGGACTGGACGGAAGTGGACAGGAGGGCTTCATTCTATGACCTCTCCATTCTCACTACAACAGGGACCACAAAGGTATCTGATGCTGGTGGTTACCACCATGCAGTACTCCATCCCCAGTTCCCAAATTATATGCTCAGCTGCATGGAGGGATAAGGTTTGTCATCATTATAGCTTTTCCTTCCTACAGAGCCAACTTCACCATAGACATAAATAACCAGAGAGAATATTATTTGTAGGAGGCTGAATAATGACCTCTCAAAAGCTATCCTCACCCTAATCCCTGGGACTGTGAATGTACCTTACATAGCAAAAGGGACTTCCAGATGTGATTAAATTAAAGATCGGGTAATGAGGAGGTTATCTAGGATTATCCAGATGGGCCCTAAATGTAATTGCAGGGGTCCTCAGAGAGGCAGGAGATCAGAAAAACATTAAATGTGAATCAAGAATCCGAAGTGAAGGACATTGGAGATACATTTTGAAGATGGAAGAAGGTCCACAGGCCAAGGAATACAGGCAGCCATGAGGAGATGAAAAAGGCAAGGAAACAGATTCTCCCGTAGAATCCCAAGAAGGAATCAACCTTGAGAGCATTTTTATTTCAGCTCATTGAAACTGATTTCAGACTTCTGACATCGAAAACTTTAAGAGAATAAATTTGTGGTGTTTTTAAGGCAGGAAGTTTGTGGTAACAGCAGCAATAGGACACTAATATCAATACGTTATTGGAGGGACCTCTCCTAGTATAGCCTTCTCCACTTACTGGAATTCAATCTTTAGATCTACTCCTTTAAGCCATGCCTTGAGAAATCTGTTAAAGTGAAAATACCATAGGAGGTGTGATATAACTAACATTAAAACACTAGTGTGAAGTATTCTATTAAACTATCTAGAAATTCCAGACAAAATGGGTCACTGGATAGGTAAGTTTGATGGAAGGATATAGAAATGATAGGTCCGGAGCTTGAAATACATATGGTATGAGCTGGTTTGAGTACCAAAGGTGTGGAGACTAAGATTGGAAGAAATAAAATAAGACAAAGGTCAGAGCAAACCCAAAATACACACGTTAATGATTCCACCATTTTGCCTTGAGTTAGTGCTGCTTTTATGCTCTTTACACATATAATTTGTGCCCATTTTTAAAACAAAGTACCCTATTTTAATTAATTAGTACACAAAAATACCAAAAAGGAGGAGTAGTTAAGAAATCAAATATATTTCGTTAAGCAATCAAGGATTGTGGCTTCCAATACAATAATTCAAGTTAAAATTTCTACATTACCATATAAACTCTCTTCTTGTGCAGAAAATAGTGTGGCATTATTTTAAAATTCTAAACATAGCACCATCGATCTCAGGGGTCAGACCTCTGCCAGGTGGGAAACGAATGCACTGCTTAGCCCAATACTTAACTTACATTTTCCGATCTTAAATGCAATACTGTATCTAAACTGCGTTTTACCTTTTAACTAGAGGCATCTGTTTATGCAATATCAGTTGTGTTCTAGCATATCCCTAAGCCTCTGAAAAGCAAAACTCGGATGCCTTTATATTGATTACCTACAGCTGTATCAGGAAGCATGTTCTTAAAGCTTAACCACAAAGAAAGAAAAGGATAAGAATGCCATTTTCTCAGCTATCAAGTGTAAGGCTTGAGCTGTGTCCTCACCTATTTTGGAAGCCTGAACTCTATCTGCCAAGTTTGACCAAGACAAGGAAATCACTTCCAGATACAGCTATAAGTTTATTTAGCTCAAAATCATTTCTCAAAAATAAAGTCTACAATACTAATAATTTATTAGAGTATAAGGGATTACTACTTTATATTATTTATAATAGTAATGTATTAGGGTGACCAACTCATCCTGGTATGCCTGGAACTTCCTGGGGTTTTCTGGTTTTCGCGCTGAAAATCTTATATGCTGGAAACCCTCCAGTCTCAGGCAAATCAGAACAGGTGGTCCAAATACCGATATGTTCTTGACAAAATGTCATTTCAAAAATAGTTTACCCGCTTAAATGAGCAAATTAAAAGAAAACAGATTCAATATTTTTTTAAAAACGTGCAACAGTATTTACAGTTTTCATTTAAATTTGTCAAGTGGAATTTGGATAAATAGAGTGTGTATTTTAAGTAGTCGTGCTATTTTCAATGTTCACTTTTGGTTCAAATTTTATGTTATTTTGAGAGGCTTCCGGGAAGATGGCGGAAGAGTAAGACGCGGAGATAACCTGCCTCCCCACAGGTACACCAGAAATACATCTACATGTGGAACAACTCCTACAGAACACCTACTGAACGCTGGCAGAAGACTGAGACCTCCCAAAAGGCAAGAAACTCCCCCCCACCCCGCCACGTACCTGGGTAGGGCAAAAGAAAAACCAGAGACAAAAGGATAGGGATGGGACCTGCACCAGTGGGAGGCAGCTATGAAGGAGTAAAAGTTTCCACACACTAGGAAGCCCCTTCGCGGGCGGAGACTGCGGGTGGCACAGGGGGAAAGCTTCGGAGCCGCGGAGGAGAGCACAGCAACAGGGGTGCGGAGGAGAAAGCAGAGAGATTCCCGCACAGAGGATCAGGGCCGACCGGCACTCACCAGCCTGAGAGGCTTGTCTGCTCACCCGCCGGGGCGGGCGGGGCTGGGAGCTGAGGCTCGGACTTCGGTCGGAGCGCAGAGAGAGGACTGGCGTTCGCGGCGTGAACACAGCCTGCAGGGGGTTAGTGCGCCACGGCTAGCCGGGACGGAGTCCGGGGAAAAGTCTGGACCTGCCGAAGAGGCAAGAGACTTTTTCTTACCTCCTTGTTTCCTGGTGCGCGAGGAGAGGGGATTCAGAGCGCTGCTTAAAGGAGCTCCAGAGACGGGCGCGAGCCACGGCTAAAAGCGCCGACCCCAGAGACGGGCGGGAGACGCTAAGGCTGCTGCTGCCGCCAACAAGAAGCCTGTGTGTGAGCACAGGTTACTATCCACACCCCGCTTCCTGGAAGCCTGTGCAGCCCGCCACTGCCAAGGTCTCGGGATCCAGGTACAACTTCCCCGGGAGGACGCACGGCGCGCCTCAGACTCGTGCAACGTCACGCCGGCCTCTGCCGCCGCAGGCCCGCCCCGCACTCCGTGCCCCTCCCTCCACCCCGGCCTGAGCCGGCGACCTACACGCAGAGGCGGGGCCCAATCCAAAGCTGAGCCCCGGGAGCTGTGAGAACAAAGAAGAGAAAGGGAAATCTCTCCCAGCTGCCGCAGAAGCAGCGGATTAAAGCTCCACAATCAACTTGATATACCCTGCATCTGTGGAATACTTGAAGAGACAACGAATCATCCCAAATTAAGGAGGTGGACTTTGGGAGCAAGATTTATGATTTTTTCCCCTTTTCGTGAGTGTGTATGTGTATGCTTCTGTGTAAGATTATGTCTGTATAGCTTTGCTTCCACCATTTGTCCTAGCGTTCTATCTGTCCGTTTTTTTGTTTTTTTTTTCATTTTAACATCTTTATTGGAGTATAATTGCTTTACAATCGTATGTTAGTTTCAGCTTCACAACAAAATGAATCAGTTATATATATACATATGTTCCCATATCTCTTCCCGCTTGCGTCTCCCTCCCTCCCACCCTCCCTATCCCACCCCTCCAGGCGGTCACAAAGCACCGAGCTGATCTCCCTGTGCTATGCGGCTGCTTCCCACTAGCTGTCTACCTTACGTTTGGTAGTGTATATATGTCCATGCCTCTCTCTCGCTTTGTCACACCTTACCCTCCCCACTCCCCATATCCTCAAGTCCATTCTCTAGTAAGTCTGCGTCTTTATTCCTGTTTCACCCCTAGGTTCTTCATGACATTTTTTTCCCTTAAATTCCATATATATGTGTTAGCATACGGTATTTGTCTCTCTCTTTCTGACTTACTTCATTCTGTATGACAGACTCTAGGTCTATCCACCTCACTACAAATAGCTCAATTTCGTTTCTTTTTATGGCTGAGTAATATTCCATTGTATATATGTGCCACATCTTCTTTATCCATTCATCCGATGATGGACACTTAGGTTGTTTCCATCTCCGGGCTATTGTAAATAGAGCTGCAATGAACATTTTGGTACATGACTATTTTTGAATTATGGTTTTCTCAGGGTATATGCC
>NW_021702530.1:11854-15029 GCF_005190385.1 Monodon monoceros
TTGGTACATGACTATTTTTGAATTATGGTTTTCTCAGGGTATATGCCTAGTAGTGGTCCATTTTTTTTTTTAGTGGTCCGTTTTTTTCTTAATAATTATTTTATTTTAATAACTTTATTATATTTTATCTTACTTTATTTTATTTTACTTTATCTTCTTTTTTTCCTTCCTTCCCTCCCTTCCTTCCTCCCTCCTTCCCTCCTCCCTCCTTTCTTTCTTTCTTTCTTTCTTTCTTTCTTCTTCTACTAATTCTTTCTTTCTACTTTTTCTCCCTTTTATTCTGAGCCGTATGGATGAAATGCTCTTGGTGCTGCAGTCAGGAGTCAGTGCTCTGCCTCTGAGGTGGGAGAGCCAACTTCAGGACACTGGTCCACAAGACACCTCCCAGCTCCACATAATATCAAATGGTGAAAATCTCCCAGAGATCTCCATCTCAACACCAGCACCCAGCTTCACTCAACGACCAGCAAGCTACAGTGCTGGACATCCTATGCCAAACAACTAGCAAAACAGGAACACAACCCCACCCATTAGCAGAGAGGCTGCCTAAAATCATAATAAGTCCACAGACACCACAAAACACACCACCACACGTAACCTTCCCACCAGAAAGACAAGATCCAGCCTCATCCACCAGAACACAGGCACTAGTCCCCTCCACCAGGAAGCCTACACAACCCACTGAACCAACCTTAGCCACTGGGAACAGAACCAAAAACAACGGGAACTACGAACCTGAAGCCTGCAAAAAGGAGACCCCAAACACAGTAAGATAAGCAAAATGAGAAGACAGAAAAACACACAGCAGATGAAGGAGCAAGATAAAAACCCACCAGACCTAACAAATGAAGAGGAAATAGGCAGTCTACCTGAAAAAGAATTCAGAATAATGATAGTAAAGATGATCCAAAATCTTGGAAATAGAATAGACAAAATGCAAGAAACATTTAACAAGGACCTAGAAGAACTAAAGATGAGACAAACAATGATGAACAACACAATAAATGACATTAAAAATACTCTAGATGGGATCAATAGCAGAATAACTGAGGCAGAAGAATGGATAAGTGACCTGGAAGATAAAATAGTGGAAATAACTACTGCAGAGTAGAATAAATAAAAAAGAATGAAAAGAACTGAGGACAGTCTCAGAGACCTCTGGGACAACATTAAACGCACAAACATTCGAATTATAGGGGTTCCAGAAGAAGAAGAGAAAAAGAAAGGGGCTGAGAAAATATTTGAAGAGATTATAGTTGAAAACTTCCCTAATATGGGAAAGGAAATAGTTAATCAAGTCCAGGAAGGACAGAGAGTCCCATATAGGGTAAATCCAAGCAGAAATATGCCAAGACACATATTAATCAAACTGTCAAAAATTAAATACAAAGAAAACATATTAAAAGCAGCAAGGGAAAAACAACAAATAACACACAAGGGAATCCCCATAAAGTTAACAGCTGATCTTTCAGCAGAAACTCTGCAAGGCAGAAGGGACTGGCAGGACATATTTAAAGTGATGAAGGAGAAAAACCTGCAACCAAGATTACTCTACCCAGCAAGGATCTCATTCAGATTTGATGGAGAAATTAAAACCTTTACAGACAAGCAAAAGCTGAGAGAGTTCAGCACCACCAAACCAGCTCTACAACAACTGCTAAAGGAACTTCTCTAGGCAAGAAACACAAGAGAAGGAAAAGACCTACAATAACGAACCCAAAACAATTAAGAAAATGGGAATAGGAACATACATATCGATAATTACCTTAAATGTAAATGGACTAAATGCTCCCACCAAAAGACACAGATTGGCTGAATGGATAGAAAAACAAGACCCATATATTTGCTGTCTACAAGAGACTCACTTCAGACCTAGAGACACATACAGACTGAAAGTAAGGGGATGGAAAAAGATATTTCATGCAAATGGAAACCAAAAGAAAGCTGGAGTAGCAATTCTCATATCAGACAAAATAGACTTTAAAATAAAGACTATTAGAAGAGACAAAGAAGGACACTACATAAGGATCAAGGGATCGATCCAAGAAGAAGATAGAACAATTGTAAATATTTATGCACCCAACATAGGAGCACCTCAATACATAAGGCAAATACTAACAGCCATAAAAGGGGAAATCGACAGTAACACATTCATAGTAGGGGACTTTAACACCCCACTTTCACCAATGGACAGATCATCCAAAATGAAAATAAATAAGGAAACACAAGCTTTAAATGATACATTAAATAAGATGGACTTAATTGATATTTATAGGACATTCCATCCAAAAACAACAGAATACACATTTTTCTCAAGTGCTCATGGAACATTCTCCAGGATAGATCATATCTTGGGTCACAAATCAAGCCTTGGTAAATTTAAGAAAATTGAAATTATATCAAGTATCTTTTCCGACCACAATGCTATGAGACTAGCTATCAATTACAGGAAAGATCTGTAAAAAATACAAACACAGGGAGGCTAAACAATACACTACATAAGAACCAAGAGATCACTGAAGAAATCAAAGAGGAAATCAAAAAATACCTAGAAACAAATGACAATGAAAACACGATCACCCAAAACCTATGGGATGCAGCAAAAGCACTTCTAAGAGGGAAGTTTATAGCAATACAATCCTACCTTAAGAAACAAGAAACATCTCAAATAAACAACCTAACCTTACACCTAAAGCAATTAGAGAAAGAAGAACAAAAAAACCCCCAAAGTTAGCAGAAGCAAAGAAATCATAAAGATCAGATCAGAAATAAATGAAAAAGAAATGGAGGAAATGATAGCAAAGATCAATAAAACTAAAAGCTGGTTCTTTGAGAACATAAACAGAATTGGTAAACCATTAGCCAGACTCATCAAGAAAAAAAGGGAGAAGACTCAAATCAATAGAATTAGAAATGAAAAAGGAGAAGTAACAACTGACACTGCAGAAATACAAAAGATCATGAGAGATTACTACAAGCAACTCTATGCCAATAAAATGGACAACCTGGAAGAAATGGACAAATTCGTAGAAATGCACAACCTTCTGAGACTGAATCAGGAAGAAATAGAAAATATGAACAGACCAATCACAAGCACTGAAATTGAAACTGTGATTAAAAATCTTCCAACAAACAAAAGCCCAGGACCAGATGGCTTCACAGGCGAATTCTATCA
>NW_021702531.1:0-6777 GCF_005190385.1 Monodon monoceros
GAGGCGTGCAGAAGTTTCCATGAGGCCGTAGCCGCTGCTCTCCGTTATCTTAACGGCCTTTCAGGACACCTAGGAGCTTCGCGTGGGCACCGAATTCCCGGCAGGTTCCCCGAGTACCCCAGGCCCGCCTGAGCCTGCTAAGGAACGTCCTGGCGCGTATCCCTTCGGAGCCTGTCTGGTTATGCCGAGTGTAGCGCAACACACTGCACTTCTTCACGGGACATCTTGCAATCCCCTGCACTCCGAAAGTTTCAAGAACACCCTTTAAGCACGTGCAACATGCCTGGTAAGTCTGACTCATTGCCCTAGTCTGAGCTGCACTGAGGAAAACCCTCGGCTTCAAATTCCATCTAGGACCACCTGCCTGAAGTCACCCTGCCTCCAGGAGAGAGTCGGCTTGCATTCCGACTTCCACTAAAGCCCAGTTCTTCGTGTAACACTGAAGGCGTTTGAAGAGCCCCAGGCCCGAGCCCTAGCTATGGCGTACCTTGATTGAGGCAGTTTGCTAGATGCAGAATACCCTGCTTCGAGGAGTTGATTCAGGGAAGGCACCACTGGGTAACCAGTATCTATTTTGACTTGTTAGAAACCACAGGGATGTATGCTGCATGTGCCCATGGAAATGGGGGCCTGATGCAACCAGCCTTGCTTTCCCATTTTGAAAGCTACATGCGTGCTGCCCTGAAGCAATCTGGAATTCATTTCTGTTTAGAGACCTCTAGCCACTGTAGGCCTGGCTTTCGGGAAAAAATGAGTTTCCTCTGTCTATACCATGTGCTTCCATGGCCGTTGTGGACCTCAGCCTACCATGCTCTAGAAGTAAGAGGAAACTCAACGTGAGTACTTGCCTCGAGGACAGGCCATGGGTATCCATACAGAAAGGATGCATGCAGCTGTTTCCATGAAGTGCTGGTCGGTGTTTTGCTGCAGTTTAAAGGAAGTACACATTTGAGGACTCCTAGGGCCCAGCGGTGTGCATCATATCCCTCCAGGATCAATGCGGACCTGTGGAGCCCTGTGGGCTTCTTGAGGAACATCGAGGCCCATATGTCTCTCCCTCAGAGGCCCTCTGTGTATGCCGAGTGATGGGCAACACACTGCATGTTCGTGAAGTAGAGCTTCATTTCCAGAGCCCTCGAACAGCCTCAGGACCACATTTCTGGCCAGTTCGACATTCCATGGAAGTCTTCATCATGGTCGTCATTCGAGCTGCCATGGGAAAATATTCTGCTTACAATTATTCTAGGACCTCGTACCTGAAGTCACTCTGCTCGAGGAGAAATTCAGCATCCTACCGTGCTGTGTCGCTAACAGGACACTCAGCGTGAGAGCTTTCCTCAAGGTAAGGCCCTGAATTGCCGTGCGGAAGCGGAGGCGTGCAGCAGTTTCCATGAGGCCATAGCCGCTGCTCTGCATTATCTTAAAGGCAGTACTTTTTTTAGGACACCTAGGAGCCTTGAATCGGCACCGTATTCACGGCAGTAACACTGAGCACCCCCAGGAGCCCCTGGGTCTGCTAAGCAACATCCAGGCATGTAGCCCTTCAGTGTCCCTCTGTGTATGTCGCATGTAGGGCAGCACACTGCACTCTTTTTTGGAGAATTTGATTTCCTCAGCTGTCGCAGCAGTTGCTTTTTCATGGTGCCTGTTCTACCCCTCAGCGTACACTGCTGGTTATTCTCTTGTCTGGTGACTGCTGGCCAAACAAACACCTGTCGCTCTTCCTGGAAACAACGTCCCTCCTCGAGGAGGCTCCCCACCCCGTGCCCTGGTCTGGCCTGCCCACCACAGCCCCTTGGCCTCCTGTTGGCTTAGTTGTTCTCCTGAATGTTCCGTGTCATAGCACTTGTCACACCACACTGTCATTTTCTGTCTGTCTGTCCTTTCCACTAGTTGTAAGTTTCCTCTGGGGCCGCCTCACTGGCTGATAGATAGAGGAATGGATCCTGGACCTGTTGTCCTAGAACAGGACGGGCAAGGCAAAGCTTTTTCTCTCCATGTGCCTGCAGTCTTGGTGGAGTACAGGGCCTTGGGACAAGGTGGGCCTGGGATTTGGGGGACCTTCCAGATGCAAGTTGTTCTGTGAGAGCGGATTCTGCCTGATATCTTTAGCTAACCACGTAACGTGGCCGTTGCTCTGTGGCAGAAGGCGTTTAGGCCTGTAGAGAAACTGCTTGCAGATAGGAACACCCACGAATGTTTAAATTCCCAAGGGACTTCCTAAATCACGGGCTAATTCCCAGTGAAAAATCATTCTTTAGTCTTTAACTACAGACTGGTTAAAAGTTATTATGTACAATGAAAGGTTGAAGGACAGACACAGTGGAATCACCCCAAGAAAAAAAGTTCGAGACAGAAATTATAGTTGGTAAATGGAATTGGTGTGGAATATAGATCTCAAACACCTGTGTTCCCACAGTGGCAACTCATATGATTGTGCAGTGCCTGGGTGTTGTAATGAGATCTACTAGCTACACTTTTTATGAGCTCCTGGGGGGGCAGGAGTCTGACAGCCTTGACAGAAGAGGCTTGAGCCTACTTGGGGCGCACAGTGAGAGAGTGGGCAGCCAGCTCTGCACACAGGCAGACCATCTTGACAATTGTCACTATGGCTTGACCTATACAGCCAATCTCATCGTTTCTGCCCTCCCTACACTCTCCCCAGATTTCTGCTCCTAGACGCTCCCCGTGATGTGCCCCCTGTCTGCCATTCCATCCCACCTGCCCAACAGTCACCCAATCTCGTCTACTGCCTGCACATGGTCCCCTGGCGCGATCTTGTTCTGGCGTCTGCTTGGATGTGTGCACCCTTTCCTAGCTGCTCTCTGCAGGGCCTCGCTCCCATGCATCGTCCTCACAGGGGCCCAGGGCTCGCTCTAAACCCTGGAGCCTCCCAACCCTCTATCAGGGCCGCCCCGTTCCCACCAGAAGCTCAGCCCCCGTCCTCAGGGGCCTGTGTTCCTGTCCACACAGTGTGTCCCAGGCCTGCCTTGTGAGGCAGCCTCGCTGGCCGGAGCCCTGGGAACCTTCCCTTCCTCACCAACTCCCCTCCTCCTGCAGCTGCCCCTCCCGCCACGCATCCCCCATAGGGACCCTCGACTGTGGCTGGCTCTGGCACTTCCACTCTGGGGAGGGGCACAGGAATTATTCTCTGTCTCTTCCATCAGCCAGCACCTTGAGAACAGAAGTTCTGCTTTTATGTATTAATTCATTTAGGCTGGGCCATGCAGCATGCGGGATTTTAGTTCCCCCACCAAGGATTGAACCTGCCCCCCTGCAGTGGAAGCCCTGAGTCTTCACCTCTGGACCACCAGGGAAGTCCCAGAGATTCTGCATTTAAACCCTATATCTGCCCAGTTTCTGTGTCTTGTGTTCCTGAGCAACATGTGTTTGTAGAAGGGAGGTAAGATGTGTGGACTCTCTTTTCTGGTTGTTGGCTGAATATCTAATGTCCACTGTGAGTCATATAAGGACCGAGACCAAGTACTCTGTTCCTGCTGTGACCCGTGCTTCTGCTACCACATACTGCACAGGGTAAGTACCTCAGAGTCCTATCTGAACAGCTAATAGAGAGACAGGTCTCACCGTTGCTTCTCCACCTGCATCTTACAGAGGTGGAAAGTAGGAACTGCAGCCCAGCAAGCCACGGACCCAGGCAATCCTAAAACTGCAAAGTCGCCTGTGTTGATTCCTGCCAGCTTTTAGTAATTAAATCCGCAATTCCTGTAAGAAGAGATTTCAGAAGATGTGTACCTTCTACAGAATTCACATTTAGTGAGGGGCCTGTGAAAAGGTATACACAATTTTAATCTATTTATCTTACTAATAGCATATCTTAATGATTGAAAAATGGACTTTCCTGTAAATAAAAAGAAAACCAGAATGTACTCATACTTTACACACCTAGTATTCACGATCTAATGGGCCTGCTTCAACTGCTGCTCTCTCGTCTATCTGAGACTCCATGATGGACAGGACTCTCCTGGTGCAAGTGACGTGGGGCCAAGCTGGACTGTTGGTTTTCTGCTCCACCTCTGCTTCCTCTCTGCATCCTGGACTCTAAAGAAGATGAAAGAAATGTCTGCTCTGGTTGCTGACTGTTTCATCCCCAACCTAACCTCAGACTGTGGTTGTGGAGGGCCTCAGAAGTCGGGAAGGTCCCCACCTCCAACATGGGGAGTGTGGGGCTAGACCCAGGTTCCAGCCCAGCTCTGACACGCAGTGTGCTCAGTGGGACGTGTTGGCATGCATGCAAGGCTGTAGCGCTGCCAGCCCCCATATGCTACCTTCTTGAGGGCTGGCGGTGCCCTTCAGGATTGGCTGCATCCTTCGTCCTATTTGAGTGGGCAGTAGTAGATAATAAATCCTCAGAATATCCCTTGACTGCTGACCACCCAGGCAGGCATCTGTGGTCCTCCAGCTCAGGCCTGCTTGGGCCCTGTCAAGCCCCTGTGGCCAATCACTGAGCTGACCTTGCTGCTGGGCAATTGAACAGCTACCTGGGAAGCGTAGACGGCCCCTTGGGATGTTTTAGTTCCCTACATCCACGTGATTGAGAAAAGGGCCACCTCCCTCATAGTCCCCCTAGCATTCCGAGAAGAAATCCTCCAGACATTGAGTGTGGCCCTGGCCACCCTTAGCATGCAGCAGACTGTGGCCCTGCAATCCTTTGGCCTTCGGGTTGTTGCAAACCTTTGACATTCATGCTCATGAAAAATCAAAATTATGGGAGCAAGTGGCTTCCCAACTGTTGTTTTCCCACTGAGGCAGCGTGGTCTCCAGGAGCCATGTGCATCCTGGACCCAGTCCCAGTGTTCTCCGGAAAGCCAGCCTACTCTGGCTTCCACGGTATAGAATAATCCTTGAGACGCTCTTCCATTGAGTAACAGTTTCCTTACCACCTACCATTTGGTTTCTGTTCTCTGTAAAGGAGAGAGCAGAGACAGGAAAATGAGCAGATGTGTTCTGTGGAGATGGGTGATTAATATAGTCAGAGGGCAGGTGTGACTCCTGGGTTCCCACCTCCCAGGGACACAAATGAAATCTGTGTGCCTCTTGAGGTACACAGGCAATCAGGGCCAGCCTCAGATATGATGCCCAAAGCAAGAGTCTTGAGTTTACCACCAACAGCAAAGTTGCTACTTTAGCTAGTGGAAGAGCTTCTTGCCATCAAGAGAGGACAGCAAAAGCCCAGGATGGGTTACCACAGTCACTGACCATAACTGAACCACTTCTTTTCTGTTAAAATGAACATGAGTGTGTGTCGCCTGCAGTTTCTGGAAGCCCTGGATGCAGTGAGAGAGACTGTTCCTGTGAATGGGGCCACCCAAAGGCATTTACAGAACAAAGGATTGGAGAGAGACTAGACCACACTGCAAGAGAGTGAGCCACCAGAACTGCCAGGTCCAAATCCACTCTTAAATCTTTCTCTTGCAGTTATTCGTTTATTTATATCGTTTAAAAATAATGTTTTTATTTTACTTTAGTAAGTGTGTCCAGTCCATTGGAAAAAAATTTCATAGCTGATACATGAGAAGAAATAATGCCTTAGTTAGGGACTGTGTCAGGGCCGGATTTAGGACGAGCATCTAGACCTTAGTTAGGGACAGTGTCATGGCCTTGGGATTAAATTCAGGGCCTGAGGTATTCACAGCATGAGGGCTTCAGTTAGCTTATGAGACAGGACACTTGCGAGGGGCATGGTTAAGGTAAAGTTCAGGGATCATGTCAGGAAATGATCTAGGGATCGTGTCAAGAGCTTAGTTACTGACAGTATCAGGGCCATATTTATGACCAGTGTCAGGGCTTCAGGAAGGGATAGCATCAGAGCCTGACATAGGGAGAGTGACAGGGCCTGAATGAGGCCTAACGTCAGGCCCTTAGCTGGGGACACTGTCAGGGCATGATGTAGGAGCTGCATCAGGGCCTTTGTTGGGTCAGCAATAGGGTCTTAGTTAAAGACATGATCATGGCCTGAGGTGGTCACAGCTTCAAGGCCTCAGGTAGGCATAGCTTCAGGGACTGAGTTAGGAACAGCCACAGGCTTTCACTTAGGGAGAGCAACAGGGCTTTCTTAGGGCCAGTGTCAGGACCTTGGTTAGGAATGGGTCAGGATATTAGCTAAAGATAGTGTCCGGATTTTCGCTATTGCTGGCAGTAGGGCCTATATTAGGGACAGATTCCGGGCCTTAGTTAGACAGTGTCAGGGCCTGACTTAGGACTAGCATCTGTGCCTCTCTTAGGTACCGTGTCAAGGCCTGAGTTAGGAATAGTGTTAGGGCATTAGTTAGGGACACTGTCAGGACCAGATTTAGGACGAACATCTAGGCCTTAGGGAGAGTGTGACGGCCTTGAGACTAAATTCAGGGCCTGAGTTAGACACAGCATAAGGTATTCAGTTAGCATAAGAGGCAGGACAGTTGTGAGAGACAGGGTTAGTGTAAAGTTTAGTGATCGTGTCATGAAATGACCTAGGGATCGTGTCAAGACCTTAGTTACTGACACTATCAGAGCCTTATTTAGGACCAGTGTCAGCGCTTCAGGTAGGGACAGCATCAGAGGCTGACTTAGGGAGAGCCACAGGGCCTGAGTGAGGCCTAGCGTCAGGCCCTTAGCTGGGGACACTGTATCATGTATCATGTATCATGGCTGCAGGTAGGGACAGCGTCAGTGCCTGAGTTAGGGAGAGCAAAATGGCTTTCTTAGGGACACTGTCAGGACCTTAGTTAGAAATGGGTCAGGATATTAACTCAGGATATTGTCCGGATTTTAGTTTTT
>NW_021702532.1:0-1292 GCF_005190385.1 Monodon monoceros
GAAGCCCTTTTTCTCCATATGCCACAGTGCAAGCCAGAGGCAAGAGAGGCTAGTTCTGTCATGAGGTCTCTGAATGGAGGTCATGGCCTAGGGCTGCAGGTGGCCCAGGGTTTGGTTCCTGAGTCCGGGACAGTAGCCCCTGCAGGGACCTGGGATGCACTGTCTGGGCAGCAGGTCTGCCGTGCGCAGGGCAGTGGCCCCTGTGTGGCCTGCGGGGAACAGCCTTGTCACCACCTACAGACAAGCCTGACAGATCTCACACGGGTTTTGGACTTTGAACTAGACCCCTCAGTGTGGCTGCCTCATGGGGCCCATAAATGCTGTGAGGCTGAGGACTGGTTTGGGCCCACTCGGTCATCTAGACACAGAGCTAATCAGCTTGACATTGGAAATAAGGGATGCTGGGCTGCCTGGACCTCTCAGGAGGAGCCACTTTGCGGGGTGAGGATGGCAGAGGTCCCACCCCGCGTGGCAGGGCTCAGGCATGGACTGAGCATATCACCTGCTGAGCTCCGTCCCCCTTTGCCCCTGTGGTGCCCCTTCTGTGCAAGGTGTCTGATCTGCCTTCTCTCTCTCCCAGCTGCCAGGCCCCAATCCACGCTCCTGCCAGGTGAGTCCTGTGCCTCTTGACTCCGGGCTGTCCCCTCCCTCCCCAGTCACCTCCACAGACTCCAGCCAGAAGCCTCAGGCGGGGCGAGTGGATGTTTGCCCCCACTCAGTACCTGCCCTGGTCACTCTAGAGCGAGCAGACGCTTCCAGAGGAGCCATAGCACAAGGATCCTCGGGTCTGGCTCAGCGATTTAAGGACATTGTGGCTATACAGGGTCTCCCCAGACCTTTGGGTGACAGGGAGGCCCGTCCTGGGGTCATTTCTGCCTGAAAGCATTGTCTAGACCGAGAGTAACGTGTGCAGGGAGAACGGGGCTGTTTCGGGTCCCCCCCACCCCGTGGAGTCGAAAACGGATACTTTCCCCAGAGACCACTCAGTCAGGAGAGCGTGCTAATTGCTCCTGTGGAGTGGGGCGCCTCATCGCCATGCCGTGGACATTGGAGGGCATGATCTGGCTCACGGCAGGCTCTCAGAAAAGACCTATTCCTCCCCCAGGCAGTGGAGAGTCTCAGACCCCACATTCCCTGATGTGAGTGACAGGTCACTAGAGCAACCCTGACTGTAGACACCTTCTCTCTAATCCTGCTGTGTTTTCCCTTCAGGCTGGGGGACGCTCACAACTCCTGCCGATGGTAAGCCTCACTTGGATCCTGCAGACACTCCACTGATCAGGCCTGGGTGC
>NW_021702533.1:0-1187 GCF_005190385.1 Monodon monoceros
GACATATTCGTAGTGCAATGATTCCACCACTGCAATTTCATAGAGAAAAATTTCACTATCCTTAAATATTGTCCATGTTTATCTTATGAAAATCCTTCTCCCAAATTCCTGATAAATGCTCATCTGACTGGTTCATATATAGACTTGCCTTTTCCCAAAGGTGAAATAGATGAAACTGAACGTTTTCAGGCCGATTTTTTAATTAGCAATATGCATTTAGGATTCCCTCATGTCGTTTCATGGTACAATAGTTTAATATTTAGATTGCTGAATACAATTTCACAGCATGGATACATCACTCACCGTTTATCTGCTAATTTATGGAAGAACGTATTTGTGGCTTCCATTTTTTCTCTATTGTAAATGAAGAGACCACAATAATTCACGGGCAGTCAATGATGGAGCTCTAAGTATCAAGTCACTTATGTAAATATTACGAGCATGACCTCTGGGGTCTTACATTAAGCTCTGTCTAGGTGTGTAAGTGACTGCTCGGCCCACAGGGCCTGCACCCACTCACCCTGCTTACTCATGGGCAGCACTCCCGCCTCCCACCATCAGTCAGTGTTGGTCACAGAGAATGTGGTCATGACCAGGACCTGCAAACTCCACCCAAATGAATGAGGTTCCCCAGGGAGCTCTGTGTGGACGTGAAAACCACCCCCAAGTCGTATGTATTGTTTATGACTACAGAACTTTGACTCCAATTTGCATGCTGTTCTTCTGATCCTGGTGAGTTCAGCTGGACCCGAGCTGTTGGGTGGACTCCCTTTTGTTCTCTGTGACTTAGAAGCCTAGCCTGAAGGCAGCCAGGCTGTTTTCTTGGCCGTTTTTCTCCTGGCTCACTGCCTAACCTTTAATGCCTTACCACTCTTATGGTAAGAAAACAAAACGAAAATGAAAACAAAACACAAAAGTCAAATCCAACCAGGAAAAGATAGCTTATGAGAGAGATAACCTTGAGATCTCAGAAAGATCCAGTGTAGCCAGGCCAACCTGCTACTCATTGCTACTCACCACTACCCCCTCCCCGCCCCCCCGCCTTCTGATTACCTCTTGACCTTTGATTGGAGGCTGTTTTCATTGATTTCTTATGGTGAGGATGCTGGAGAAGAGATGCTTCTCTCACTCAGAAGGAGGTCCTGGGCCCATATTTTCACTTCAGCTGCTCAAATGACAGGTTTAAA
>NW_021702534.1:0-1002 GCF_005190385.1 Monodon monoceros
TAACACACAAACAACTCATTTGGACTCAAGGCACAGTCTATCTCACCATACACACACATAACTCACTGTGACTCAATCCACCACCTATATCAGCACACAGACACACACAAGGCTCACTGTGACCCAGTGAAGTCTGTAGCAACACACACACACACACACAGATACACCTCCATGGCTCAATGCAAAGCCCATACGAGCACACACACGCACACACCTGATTCAGTGCTCAGCCTCTACCAGCACACACACACTCAAACACACACACATGCACGGCTCATTCTGATTTAATGTACAGTTCATACCAGCACAAAGAAGCACACGCAACACATCTCACTGTAACTCAATGCCCAGGCTGTACTCACATACACAGAAGGCTCGCTGTGAGTCAATGCACTGCCTATACCAGCACACACACACACGACTCTCTGTGACACAATTCACATCGTATACCATCACAGAGACACACACACACACCTTAGTTTGACACAATACAGACTCTACACCACCAAATACACACACACAAACACACGCACAGCTCACTGTGATTCCATGCCGAGTCCATACCAGTGCATACAGACACACAGCACACACCTCAGTGTGATTCAATGCTCACTTTATACCTAAACACACATAGACACACACACACGGTTCATTGTGACTCAGTGCACAGGCCATACCAGCACTACACTCACAGCTCACTTTCTATCAATGCACAGCCTACACCAGCAAACACACACAAACACAGAGCTCACTGTGACTCAATGCACAACCTCTACGAGCACACACACACACATCTTAGTGTGACACAATACAGACTCTACACCATGAAATACACACACACACATGCACTGCTGTGATTCCATGCACAGTCCATACCAGTGCATACAGACACACAGCACACACCGCAGTGTGTCTCAATGCTCACATTATAAAACACACACACACGGCTCCCAAGGACTCAGTGCACAATATATGCTAGCGGAGATTCACACACACAGAAGC
>NW_021702535.1:0-2605 GCF_005190385.1 Monodon monoceros
AAGGGAAAAACATAATTGACCATTTAGAAAAGTGGGAAAGAGGACATACCATTGACACAGAGTGTGTGCTGTTTCCCGTTGTCAGGAATAGAAATAAATTAGCATCATTTATTCATTAGTGTGTTAATTTCTTGGTCAATCATTGGGCAGCCCAGTGTTTCTGCCTGATGGGAAGATTTCCTATACTCAGTGTTGAGTGGAGACAACCTTGAAAGGGACGTTTAAAAGGATTATACTGTGATGGGCTTAGCAGTACCCTTCCTCCTATGCCAGTATTTAGGCTGGGGTATTTCCATGCAGTGTGTACAATCGTAGGCCCCAGGTCACCAGAATTTAGTTGGATTCGTTTTGTTAATACATTCCCTCAGTACTTTGTCTTTTATTTGACTGTTGCATTTACTTCATTCTTTATTATCACTGCGAAACAACTTTGTTTCCTGTTCAGATGCCAAAAAGTGGATATCAATACCTCCTGAATTTTACACATCACAGATCTGTTTTACGTATCAGAGACAGAGACAGCAACGATTTCCAATGACTTTGAGACATATTTTGAACATGTGATTAACATGTTGAGTGTTGAAATGTGTGTCGAGCTCATTATACTTGCTCTAAAAGGTTTCAAACTGCAAAGATTTAAAACTCTTTATGTTTGAATAGTTTTCCTGTGCTGTCCCTTTGTGTCAGACTGTTAATGTGCAGTCTGGCACCTTCAAATAATGTGGCTTTGTAACCAATTATTTACATGTTGTTTTATCCACAGAGAATCTTTTTTTTTTTAAATAAATTTATTTATTATTTATTTTGGGCTGTGTTGTGTCTTTGTTGCTGCACATGGGCTTTCTCTAGTTGGGGAGAGCGGGGGCTACTCTACATTGTGGTATGCGGGCTCCTCATTGCTGTGGCTTCTCTCGTTGCAGAGCACGGGCTCTAGGCGCTGGGGTTTCAGTAGTTGTGGCACACGGGCTTCAGTAGTTGTGGCTCATTGGCCCTAGAGCACAGGCTCAGTAGTTGTGGTGCACGGACTTAGTTGCTCCGCGGCATGTGGGATCTTCCCAGACCAGGGCTTGAACCCATGTCCCCTGCACTGGCAGGCAGATTCCCAACCACTGTGCCACCAGGGAAGTCCCCACACAGAGGATCTTAAGGTCAAAACATACAACTCGATTAACTACACGTCCTCCTGTTCACATTTCCCTCATCTTTTCTTCATCTTCTGTCTATGTTTCCTTGGCACTGTTTATATTAAGTGCTTTTGCCATTATATTTGATTGTCTGTATTCCGGTGAGATACCACAATGCTTTATGAGACACGGTAGGATATAAATGCATTTAAGTAATATATATATATATATATATATATATATGTAGTTTGCTTGAGTGCAGTGTTTTTTGTTTTCTGTACTGAATTCATGATCATGGGTCAGTATAAAATTTAGCATAGGTCAATATGTAATTTGTAAACTAATAAGGTCTTAAAAGTGAGGAATTAGGTCTTTTAAATTTAATTATTTATTGTAAAGAGCAGAATAGCATACATAAACAGGTGCCTAAGGAAAACTTTTATTCTAATATGGAACTCTCATGAACACCTTTTTTTTTCTTCTAATGGTATGATAGTAGGCCATTTGATTATTTCTATTTTTATGGCTTTAACTTTAGAACAATGAAATACTCGTAAATTTTAAAAAGTATTTTTCTTTATTTGATGCGGGTGGGATACTGGAGAAATGAAAGGTCAAACACCTATTGAGGAATCCATACTTTTCTATATATTGTGTACTTTTATTTCAATAACTGATTTAAAATTCCTAAAAGGATGCTATAATAAGTTATTATGCCATTTTACAGACTGAATTAAGTGAATTTCAGGGAGGTTTGAAACTTGCCTAAGGCTATCCAGCTACGAAGCGGTAGAAGTGAGAATTAAATCCAGGTATACCTATCGCCAAAGTTTCTGTTCATCTCGTTACATCATCCACTTTTAATAGCCAATGCTTTCCTGCTTACAAATATGACTGAGGTTTCCAGACAGTCAACAGTCCTCTTTAATCAGATAGAAAAATTACTGTTGATTCTCTAAAGACATATTCCTTTTCCATTAAGTGACTTTAGTTGTTCAAATAATACTTCCAGACAGTAGTAATCATACAGTTGGAGACTAAGAACAGATCTCAGGGATGTGTCTAGCAGTCAGTAAAGAACAACTGGGCTCACTGATGATATTTACGGTCATTTCCTCTAGACTAACATAATCTTATTAATAAGACACTAATAATTCACAGTAGTGCCCTTGCCTGATTGTTTCTTCTTCTCCCTCTATCACTCTCTCTTTCCCCATATTATTGTTATTTTTGGCAATTTTTGGTGAATTAAATTCAGGGATTAGTATTCAGGAGTACTAGTCACAAAAGCAGAGAATCTTAGCTCACACCAAAGGAAAAAAATAGAGAAAAAGTATAAATTATATGAATACACACACATGTGCCAACTATATGTTGCATTTCTCCAAAATCTATTCAGTATCTGCACATTTATTGTATATTAGCAGTAAGACTAGAAATGAGCGTAACGCTCTGTTTACAAGGCACAGAAAACAGACCCA
>NW_021702536.1:0-1004 GCF_005190385.1 Monodon monoceros
CCCCAGGCCCCCTGTGTCCCACTTCTGCAGATCCCACTGTTAGCAGGCGATGATCAGAATATACAAGTCTCACCATTTAGACCCTCTGTGACCCAGACCCTTTGCTCTCTTCAGCCCCACCTCTCCCCTGTCACCCCATCGTCCGTACTCTAGTGAAAATTTTCATTTTTTCATTAAAGTATAATTGATTTACAGTATTGTGTTAGTTTCAGGTACTCAGCAAATTAATTTGTTTAAACACATATATTCTTTTTTCAATTCTTTTCTTATAGTTTATTTTAAGATATTGAATATAGTTCCCTGTGCTGTAACAGTAAATCCTTGTTGTTTATTTTATATATGGCAGTGTGCATCTGTTAATCTCATACTCCTAATTTATCTCTTCCCCTGCTTCTGTGACCATAAATTTGGTCTCTATGTCTGTGAGACTCTTTCTGTTTTGTAAATTAATCCATTTGTGCTATTTTTCGGATTCCACATGTAAGTGATATCATGGTAAAAAAAAAAGATGTGGCATAAAAATATATATATATATATATATATATATAAACACATATAGTGGAATATCACTCAGCCATAAAAAAGAATGAACTAATGCCACCTGCAGCAACATGACCTACAGATTATCATATTCAGTGATGTAAGTCACACAGAGAAAGACAATATATCACTTGTATGTGAAATCTAAAAATTATACAAATGAACTTATTTACAAAAGAGGAACAGATTCTCAGACATAACAAACTTATGGTTACCAAAGAGGAATGGGGGTATAAATTAGGAGTTTGGGGTTGACAGCTACACACTACTATATATAAAATATATAAACAACAAGGACCTACTTTATAGCACAGGGAACTACATTCAATATCTTGTAATAACTTATAATGGAAAGGAATCTAAATTATATATATATATATATCTGAATCACTTTCCTTTACACCTGAAACACAACATTGTAAATCAACTATACTTCAATAATAATGAAAAAACCCACTTTAAAT
>NW_021702537.1:0-1187 GCF_005190385.1 Monodon monoceros
CATGTACCTGTGACAGGTGGGGCTTCCGGTTTTTTGGGTGGTGCCTCGGGAACTTTCTTTTCTGGGACAACTTCTTGAGCAGCTTTAGGTATTTGAAAGATATCAGCATTTTTAGAATTTGGGAACAGTGTAGGCATATGTTACAATATTCATGAAGAGGACAAGACAATATATATTCTTAACACAGCAGTGGGAATAAATACCTTTAGCAGGTGGGACTTCTGGTTTTTTGGGTACAGCCACTTTCTTTTCAGGTACAACTTCTTTAGGAACTTCAGGAACTTTGAAGATATTAGTATCTATTAGTTGAAACTATAAAATGGGAATATCGACAACACATTTGCCCAAGCAAGTATCATTTATGAAACTGGCGGACACTTCTAAACACTTTTTCCCAGTCCCCAAAACAGGAGACCAACAACACGGAAGGATAAATACCTTTAGCAGGTAGAGCTTCTGGCTTTTTAGGAGGAGCCACAGGCACTTTCTTCTCAGGGATGGCTTCCTTTGGTGGCACCTCAGGCACTTAAAAAATATTGGTAATTTGTGTTTAGATAAGGTGGAAATAATGAACGACAATATCATGCAATCATACACCAAGATATATTCGATTACTGACAACTCTTCTTTCTTTAGAATTATATCGCCTTTATGTACTGGGATTTATACATATCATTTTTTTCTAGCTAAAATAGCAGTTATTTTTCTCCCTGGTATGTACAGCATTGTCATTACCTGCTGGGGGAGGACTTTCCGGTTTGGGAGGAATAGCTTCAGGCACCTTCTTTTCTGGGACAGCTGCCTTTGGCACCTCCGGTACTTTAAAGAGAGCAGTATTTTCATGATTAGCCAGAGTAAAGACAAACAGACAGTGTCAAACATAGCAACATGGAGGTGGCTACCTTTGGCTGGTGGGACTTCTGGCTTTTTAGGAGCCATCACAGGCACCTTCTTTTCAGGGACAACTTCCTTGGGAGCCTCGGGCACTTAAAAGATATTAGTAAAATTACATTTAGGTGTTATGAGACCATGAGAGCAAAATGTTTTCAAGAGCAGAAGAGTTTTATCTTCTTAAATCCAAGGTGAGTGACAGCTACCTGTAATAGGTGGGACTTCTGGCTTTTTAGGAGGCATCACAGGCACCTTCTTTTCAGGGACAACTTCCTTGGGAGCCTCAGGCACTTAAA
>NW_021702538.1:0-1082 GCF_005190385.1 Monodon monoceros
TCCTCCCATCACGCCTCACCTGACTCAGGAAGGAGACTCACAGGGAATCCCGTGACCCTGTGGTTCTCCCAGACCCACCCTGTCCTTCGGTATTCCCTGTGGCCCTTGGAGCCACCCTTTTCCTGCTGTCGTGTGTTGGACTAAGTGTGGGCACGTCCACTGTATCCTGACGCCTATTTGGCAGCTCCAAAGGCTTCTGCCCTCCACTCCCTAGCTCTTCCACACTTTGTTTCCACAGGGGCCTCTGAACTGCCTGCAGTTCCTGGACACACCAGGCCGGTTCGGGTCCCCAGCTTCACCCTGCTGTTTCTTCTGTCTGGAGGCTCTCTCCCGCCTTCCTCACCCGACCAACTCCTGTCCTACTGAAAGCCCAGTCCAGGATCCATCCCTCCAAGGTCTCCCGGACCGTGACCGCCCCTCATCTCCCACACCGAGGCTGTACCCAGTGCCCTCCCATGTTCACCGGAGCACCTGAGGCTCCTCCCACCTTACGGGGATGGATAACGGAAGTTATCCATCTTTGTGTCCCAGGCCAGCCTTGCTCCATGCCTGGCACACGACAGAGGCTCACAGGAGGCTTATGAATTGAACCCTGTATAAAGTTTTGTGTGTCAAGAATTGTCTATTCCTACAACTCACTGCCTGTAACTAGAAGGTAATATTCTCTTACCTGTGGCATCCAGGCCTTCAATGACAATAACGGGGAACTTTCCCTTCTGGACCTGCTCTGGGCACTGGTCTGCCAGGTCCAGCACAGCCCGGGCTTCAGGAATGAAGGATGTACACTGTAAAAGAATGTCCGTGCATCAGCAGCAAAGCGACGGGGCCCTGGCAGAAGCTACATCTAATTGCTGAGAAGAAGACCGCACAATGCTAATAAGGCATAAACTATGTTTGGCACCATGACAAAATGTGAAGTATTTTAAACCTGAGCAAGGGCTGCCTTGCTTTATTTTGTCCCGCATAGCTGAGGCTCAAAAAGGCCGTAACTGTCGGGACCACCCAGCCTGCAACTCTCACTGACCAGCTTCCACCAGAGGAGGAAGGGCAGAAAAGATGTATAATTGCAAAGCAGTGTCACG
>NW_021702539.1:0-4641 GCF_005190385.1 Monodon monoceros
GTTATCATTGGTGGATTTGTTTTTTGGTTTGGTTGTTCTCTTCTTTCTTTCCTTTTTTTTCAGTTAACTTAAAAATGTTTTAAGAATTGTTGTTTTTTTCATTTTAATAACATTATTATTTTATTTCATTTTATTTTATCTTTTTCTTTATTTCTATATTTTCTTCTCCCTTTTACTCTGAGCCATGTGGATGACAGGCTCTTGGTGCTCCAACCAGGTATCAGGGCTCTGCCTCTGAGGTGGGAGAGCCAAGTTCAGGACATTGGTCCACAAGAGACTTCCCAGCTCCATGTAATATCAAACAGTGAAAATCTCCCAGAGATCTCCATCTCAATGCAAAGACCCAGCTCCACTCAACGACCATCAAGCCACAGTACTGGAAACCCTTTTGCAAACAACTAACAAGACAGGAACAAAACCTCACCCAATAGCAGAGGGGCTGCCTAAAATCATACTAAGGTCACAGAAACCCAAAAATACACCACCAGATGGGAATTGCCCACCAGAAAGACAAGATCCAGCCTCCTCCACCAAAAAACAGGCACTAGTCCCCTCCACCAGGAAGCCTACACAACCCACTGAACCAAACATAGCCACTGCGGGCAGACACCAAAAACAACGGGAACTACGAACCTGCAACCTGCGAAAAGGAGAACCCAAACACAGTAAGTTAAGCAAAATGAGAAGATAGAAAAACACACAGCAGATGAAGGAGCAAGGTAAAGGCACACCAGGCCTAACAAATGAAGAGGAAATAGGAAGTCTACCTGAAAAAGAATTCAGAATAATGATAGTAAAGATGATCAAAAACCTTGGCAATAAAATGGAGAAAATACAAGAAATGTTTAACAAGGACCTAGAAGAACTAAAAAGCAAACAAAAAATCAAGAACAACACAATAAATGAAACTGAAAATTCGCTAGAATGGATCAATAGCAAAATAACTGAGGCAGAAGAACGGATAAGTGACCTGGAAGAAAAAAAATAAAAAGGTGGATATAACTACTGCAGAGCAGAAAAAAGAATGAAAAGAATTGAGGACAGTCTCAGAGACATCTGGGACAATATTAAATGCACCAACATTCGAATTATAGGGGTCTCAGAAGAAGAGAAAAAGACTGAGAAAATATTTGAAGAGATTATAGTTGAAAACATCCATAATTTGGGAAAGGAAAGAGTTAATGAAGCCAAGGAAGAACAGAGAGTCTCATCCAGGATAAAACCAAGGAGAAACATATCAACACACATATTAATCAAACTATCAAAAATTAAAGAAAAAATATTAAAAGCAGCAAGGAAAATACAACAAATAACATACAAGGGAATCCCCATAAGGTTAACAGCTTATATTTCAGCAGTAACTCTGCAATCCAGAAGGGAGTAGCTGGACATATTTAAAGTGATGAAGGGAAAGACCTGCAAACAAGATTATTCTACACAGCAAGGATCTCATTCAGATTTGACAGAGAAATTGAAAAGATTACAGACAAGCAAAAGCTAAGAGAATTCAGCACAACCAAACCAGTTTTACAACAAATGTTAAAGGAACTTCTCTTGGAAGGAAACACAAGAGAAGGAGAAGACCCCACTTTCACACCCCACTTTCACCATAGGACAGATCATCCAAAATGAAGGTAAATAAGGAAACACAAGCTTTAAATGAAATATTAAACAATGGACTTAATTGATATTTACAGGACATTCCATCCAAAAACAGCAGAATACACTTTCTTCTCAAGTGCCATCCTGGAACATTCTCCAGGATAGATCATATCTTCAGTCACAAATCAACACTTGGTAAATTTAAGAAAATTGAAATCATATCAAATAACTTTCCTGACCACAACGTTCTGAGACTAGATAACAATCAAATGAAAAAATCTGTAAAAAATACAAACACATGGAGTCTAAACAATACATTACTTAATAAACAAGAGATCACTGAAGAAATCAAAGAGGAAATCAAAAAAATACTAGAATCAAAGGGCAATGAAAACACAACTACTGAAAACCTATGGGATGCAGCAAAAGAAGTTTTAAGAGGGAAGTTTATAGCAATACAATCCTACTGTAAGAAACAAGAATCATCTCAAATAAACAACCTAAACTTACACGTAAAGCACTTAGAGAAAGAAGAACAACAAAATAAAAAAAAGTTATCAGAAGGAAAGAAATCATAAAGATCAGATCAGAAATAAATGAAAAATAAATGAAGGAAATGATAGCAAAGATCAATAAAACTAAAAGCTGTTTCTTTGAGAAGACAAACAAAATTGATAAACCATTAGCCAGACTTATCAAGGAAGAAAGGGAGAAGACTCAAATCAATAGAATTAGAAATGAAAAAGGAGAAGTAACAACTGACACTGCAGAAATACAAATGATCATGAGAGATTACTACAAGCAACTCTATGCCAAATAAAATTGACAATCTGGAAGAAATGGACAAATTCTGAGAAATGCACAAACTTCTAAGACGGAAGCAGGAAGAAAGAGAAAATATGAACAGACCAATCACAAGCACTGAAACTGAAACTGTGTTTATAAATCTTCCAACAAACAAAAGCCCACGACCAGATGGCTTCACAGGTGAATTCTATCAAACATTTAGAGAAGAGCTAACACCTATCCTTCTCAAACTCTTCCAAAATATAGGAGAGATAGGAACACACCCAAACTCATTCTACGAGGCTGCCATCACTCTGATACCAAAACCAGACAAAGATGTCACAAAGAAAGAAAACTACAGGCCAGTAACACTGATGAACATAGATGCAAAAATCCTCAACAACATAATAGCAAACAGAATCCAACAGCACTTTAAAAGGATCATACACTATGATTAAGTGTGGTTTATCCCAGGAATGCAAGGATTCTTCAATATACACAAATCAATCAACATGACACACCCTATTAACAAACTGAAGGGGAAATACCTTATGATCATCTCAATAGATGCAGAGAAAGCTTTCGACAAAATTCAACACCTATTTATGATGAAAACCCTGCAGAAAGTAGGAATAGAGGGAACTTTCCTCAACATAATTTAGGCCATACATGACAAACACACAGCCAACATCATCCTCAATGTTGAAAAACTGAAACCATTTCCACTAAGATCAGGAGCAAGATAAGGTTGCCCACTCTCACCATTGTTATTCAACATAATTGTGGAAGTTTTAGCCACACCAATCAGAGAAGAAAAAGAAATAAAAGGAATCCAAATGAGAAAAGAAGTAAAGATGTCACTGTTTGCAGATGACATGATACTATATATAGAGAATCCTAAAGATGCTACCAGAAAACTACTCGAGCTAATCAATGAATTTCGTAAAGTAGCAGGATACAAAATCAAGGCTCAGAAATCTCTTGCATTCAAATAGAGTACTGATGAGAAATCTGAAACGGAAATTAAGAAAACACTCCTATTTACCATTGCAAAAATAAGAATAAAATACCTAGTAATAAACCTACCTAAGGAGACAATCACCCTGTAGGTTGAAAATTATAAGACACTGATGAAAGAAATTAAAGATGATACAAATAAATGGAGACGTATACCATGTTCTTGGATTGTAAGAATCAACATTGTGAAAATGACTATACTACCCAAAGCAATCTACAATTTAATTGAAATCCCTATCAAACTACCAGTGGCATTTTTCAGAGAACTAGAACAAAAAATTTCACAATTTGTATGGAAACACAAAAGACCCCGAATAGCCAAAGCAATCTTGAGAACGAAAAACGGAGCTGGAGGAAACAGGCTCCCTGACTTCAAACTATACTATAAAGCTACAGTAATCAAGAGAGTATGGTACTGGCACAAAAACAGAAATATAGATCAATGGAACAGGATAGAAAGCAAGGAGGTAAACCCACGCACATATGGTCCCCTTATCTTTGATAAAGGAGGGAAGAATATACAATGGAAAAAAGACAGCCTCTTCAATAATGGTGCTGGTAAAACTGGACAGCTACATGTAAAAGAATGAAATTAGAACACTCCCTAACACCATATGCAGTAATAAACTCAAAATGGATTATACCTAAATGTAAGGCCAGCCACTATAAAACTCTTAGAGGAAAACATAGGCAGAGCACTCTATGACATAAATCACAGCAAGATCCTTTTTGAAACTTCTCCTAGAGAAATGGCAATAAAAACAAACAAACGAAAAAACAAATGGGACCTAATGAAACTTAAAAGCTTTTGCACAGCAAGGAAACCTTAAACAAGACGAGAAGACAACCCTGAGAATGGGAGAGAATATTTGCAATTGAAGCAACTGACAAAGGATTAATCTCCAAAATTTACAAGCAGCTCATGCAGCTCAATAGCAAAAAAACAAAAACCCAATTCAAAAATGGGCAGAAGACCAAAATAGACATTTCTCCAAAGAAGATATAGAGATTGCCAACAAACACATGAAAGAATGCTCAACATCATTAATCATTAGAGGAATGCAAGTCAAAACTATGATGAAATATCATCTCACACGGTCAGAATGGCCATCATCAAAAAATCTATAAACAGTAAATGCTGGAGAGGGTGTGGAGAAAAGGGAACCCTCATGCACTGTTGGTGTGAATGTAAATTGATACAGCCACTATGGAGAACAGTATGGAGATTCCTTAAAA
>NW_021702540.1:0-1140 GCF_005190385.1 Monodon monoceros
GAGGGCCCACATCACCAAGGGGATGGGAACCAGGCAGGAGTGTCCTCCCACCAGTGGGGTCACATCATCAAAAGATGAGGAACCCAGCACATGTGGCCTCAAACCAGAGGACACACATTACCAAGGGGTTGGGAGTGAGGCAGGTGTCTGGACGGGCACATTTAACTATAATTTCCCACCAGGAAGAGGAATTAACCAAAGGGTCAGAGTGCCGTGCCGGACCCTGATTACGGCCTGAAGCAAACCTGTGGTTTTGTGGCCAGCTTACAAGGAAGCGAGTTAAGAAAGGAACTCAGGGGCACTGTCATTCACAAACCTGCAGTTATAAATGACAGCTATCGTCCAAAAATATATTGAAGTAAGGCTGCGAAGAAGACCTGAAAGTGGGGCAGAATTGCAGGAAACCGATTTCATGATGTAGACAGTAATTGCTTTTAAAGCATAGGAAAAGAGGCAGAACGTCTACAGTGATGCACTTGGCCAAGAAGGGCATATGCGTTTTATAGAGGGCCCTCATTAATGAGGGGAGGAGGCTCCCAGCACACACCAAAGGCCAACAGAGGGCCCATGTCATCAAGGCGACATGTGCCAGCCAGGCAGGAGAGACCTCATATCACAGGGTCTACCTCACAGAAGGGTGAGGTACCCAGCGAGGATCAGACTCTCACCAGAGGGCCCACATCACCAAGGGGATGGGAACCAGGCAGGAGTGTCCTCACACCAGTGGGGCCACATCATCCAAAGTTGAGGAACAGAGCACATGTGACCTCAAACCAGAGGACACACATCACCAAGGGACTGGGAGTGAGGCAGGCAGGAGGAGCCTCAAAACAGAGGGCCCATAGAATAAAAAAGGTGAGGAATCACGCAGTTGGATCCTCCCAGCAGGCGGCCTGGAGTAGTGAGGCTATGGGATCCAGGCCGGAATGAACTCACACCAGAGGGCCCTCATCATTAAACTGTGAGCAACCCAGCCGTTGGGACCTCAGAGCAGAAGGCCCACATCCACATGGGTATGGGAAACTGGCAAGAGTGCCATCGCACCAGTGGGCACACATCAGAAAATATGGGTACCCAGCAGTTAGTGACTGATGCCACAGGGCCCTCATCACCGAGGGGAGGAGGCTCCCAGCAAGCTCC
>NW_021702541.1:0-9796 GCF_005190385.1 Monodon monoceros
GAATTTCATTTAAAGCATAAGAAATGGGGCACAACGTCGACAATGAGACACTTGTCCAAAAAGTGCATATGCGTTTTTTCCTGAATATGGAAACCAGCCAGGATCAGACTCTCACCAGAGGGTCCACATCACCAGGGGGATGGGAATCAGGTAGGAGTGTCCTCACACCAGTGGGGCCCCATCACTAAAAGGTGAGGGAACTGGCACATGTGGCCTCTAACCAGAGGACCTACATCAACAAGGGCTGGGAGTGAGGCAGGCAGGAGGAACCTCACAACACAAGGGCCAAATATTAAAAAAGGTGAAGAATCCTGCAGTTGGAACCTCCCTGCATGTGGCCCTGAGTACAGAGGCTATGGGATCTAGGCTTGAGTGAACTAACACCAGGGAGCCAACATCATGAAACTGTGAGCAACCCAGGAGTTGGGACAACAGAGCAGAAGACCCACATCCCCATCGGGAGGGAAAACTTACAGGAGTGTCCTGACATCACTGGGCTAACATCTGAAAACGTGGGGAGCCCAGCAGTTAGAGCCTGACGCAAGAAGGCCCTCATCACGTAGGAGAGGAGGCTGCCACCATGCTCCGATTGCCACCAGAGGGCCCACGTCACCAAGGCAATGGGGGAAAGCCAGGCAGCAGTTACCTCACAGCAGAGGGACCACCTCACAGAACGGTGAGGAACCCAGCAAGGATCAGACTCTCACCAGAGGTCCCACATCACCAAGGGGATGGGAACTATGCAGGAGTGCCCTCACACGAGTGGGGCCACATTATCGAAAGGAGAGGAACCCAGCACACGTGGCCTCAAACATGAGGACAAACATCACCAAGAGGCTGGGAGTGAGGCAGGCAGGAGGAGCCTCAAAACTGAGGGCCCATAGAATAAAAAAGGTGAGGAATCCTGCAGTTGGAATCTCCCAGCAGGCGGCAAGGAGCAGCGAGGCTATGGGATCCCGGCCGGTGTGAACTCACAACAGAGGGTCCTCATCATGAAACTGTGAGCAACCCAGGCTTTGGGACCACAGAGCAGAAGGCCCACATTCCCATGAGGTTGGGAACCTGGCAGGAGTGTACTCACACCACAGGGCACATATCAGAAAATTTTGAGAACCCTGGAGTTAGGACCTGACGACAGAGGGCCCTCATTACCGAGGGGAGGAGACTCCCAGCAGGCACCAACTCCCAACTGAGGGCCCATGTCGCCAAGGGGCCGTGCGCCAGCCAGGCATGAGTGACCTCACAGCAGAGGGCCTACGTCACAGAAGGGTGAGGAACCCAGCCAGTATAAGACTCTCACCAGAGGGTCCACATCACCAAGGAGATTGGAAAGAGGCAGGAGTGTCCTCACACCAGTGTGGCCAAATCATAGAAAGGTGAGGAACCCAGAACATGTGGCCTAAACCAGAGGACCCACATCTCCAAGGGGCTCGGAGTGAGGCAGGCAGGAGTAGCCTCACAACACAGGGCCCATAGCATAAAAAATGTGAGGAATCCAGCAGTTGGAACTTCCAAGCAGGCGGCCCTGAGCACGGAGTCTATGGGATCCAGGCCACAGTGAACTAACAGCAGAGGGCCCACATCAAGAACCTGTGAGCAACCCAGCCGCTGGGACTTCAGAGCAGAAGGCCCACATCACCATGAGGAGGGGAATATGGCAGGAGTGTCCTCGCACAACTTAGCACGTATCAGAAAATGTGGGTACCCAGCATTTATGGCCTGACGCCAGAGGGCACTCATGACCGAGTGGAGGAGGCTCCCAGCAGGCTCCAACTGCCACCAAAGGGCCGACATCTCCAAGGTGGGGTGTGCCAGCCAGGCAGGAGTGACCTTAGAGCAGAGGGCCCACCTCACAGAAGTGTGAGGATCCCAACCAAGATCAGACTCACCAGAGGGCCCACATCACCAAGGGGTTGGAAACAAGGCAGGAGTGTTCTCACACCAGTGGACCCACATCAATGAAAGGTGAGGGACCCAGGACACGTGGCCTCAAACCAGAGAACACACATCACCAAGGGGCTTGGTGTGAGGCAGGCAGGAGGAGCCTCAAAACAGAGGGCCCATAGAATAAAAAAGGTGAGGAATCCCACAGTTGGAACCTCCTAGCAGGCAGCCAGGAGCAGCGAGGCTATGGGATCCAGGCCTGAGTGAACTCACAACAGAGGACCCTCATCATGAAACTGGGAGCAACACAGCCGTTGGGACCTCAGAGCTGAAGGCCCACATTCCCATGTGGTTGGGAACCTGGCAGGAGTGTACTCGCACCACAGGGCATACATCAGAAAATTTGGGAGCCCAGGAGTTAGGGCCTCATGCCAGAGGGCCCTCATTACCGAGGGGAGGAGACTCCAAGCAGGCAACAACTCACAACTGAGGGCACACGTCGCCAAGGTAACGTTTGCCAGCCTGGCAGGAGTGACCTCACAGCAGAGGGCCTACCTCACAGTAGGGTGAGGAGCCCAGCCAGGATAAAACTCTCACCAGAGGGCCCACATCACCAAGGGGATCGGAACCAGGCAGGAGTGTCCTCACACCAGTGTGGTCACATCATAGAAAGGTGAGGAACCCAGCACATGTGGCCTAAACCAGAGGACCCACATGTCCAAGAGCCTTGGAGTGAGGCAGCCAGGAGTAGCCACACAACACAGGGCCCATAGAATTACAAAGGTGAGGAAACCAGCAGTAAGAACCTGCCAGCAGGCAGCCCAGAGCACCGAGACTATGGGATCCAGGCCACAGTGAACACACAGCAGAGAGCCACATCATGAAACTGTGAGCAACCCATACATTGGGACCTCAGAGCACAAGGCCCACATCCCCATAGGGACGGGAACCTGGCAGGAGTGTCCTCGCACCACTTAGCACGTATCAGAAAATGTGGGTACCCAGCAGTTAGGGCCTGGCGCCAGAGGGCCCTCATCACCGAGGGAAGGAGGCTCTCAGCAGGCTCCAACTGCCACCAGAGTGCCAAAGTCGCCAAGGAGGTGTGTGCAAGCCAGGCAGGAGTGACCTCAGAGCAGAGGGCCCACCTCACAGAAGTGTGAGGAACCCAATCAGGATCAGACTCTCACCAGAAGGCCCACATCACTAAGGGGATGGGAACCAGGAAGGAGTGTCCTCACACCAGGGGGCCACATCAGCTAAAGGTGAGGAACCCAGCACATGTGGCCTCAAACAAGGGGACACACATCACGAAGGGGCTGGGAGTGAGGCATGCAGGAGGAGACTCACAACAGAGGGCCCATAGAATAAAAAAGGTGAGGAAACCAGAATTTGGAACCTCGAATCAGGTGGCCGAGAGCACCGACATTATGGGATACAGGCCGGAGTGAACTCACAGCAGAGGGCCCACATCCTGAAACTGTGAGCAACCCAGACGTTTGGACCACAGAGCAGAAGGCCCACATCCCCATGGGGATGGGAACCTGGCAGGAGTCTCATTGCACCAGTGGGCACACATCAGAAAATGTGGGGAGCCCAGCAGTTAGGGCCTGACGCAAAAGGGCCCTCATCACCGAGGGGAGTAGGGTCCCAGCAGGCTCTAACTGCTACCAGAGGGCCGACGTTCCCAAGGCAGGGTGCGCCAGCAGGCAGGAGTGACCTCAGAGCAGAGGGCCCACCTCACAGAAGTATGAGGACCCCAACTTGGATCAAGCTCTCACCAGTGGGCCCACATCACCAAGTGGATGGGAACCAGGCAGGAGTGTCCTCACACCAGTGGGGCCACATCAGCGAAAGGTGAGGAACCCAGCACACGTGGCCTCAAACCAGAGGACACACATCAACGAGGGGCTGGGAGTGAGGCAGGCAGGAGGAGCCTCAAAGCAGAGGGCCCATGGAATAAAAAAGTTGAGGAATCCGGCAAATGGAACCCCCCAGCAGGCAGCCAGGAGCAGCGAGGCTATGGGATCCAAGCCTGAGTGAACTCACACCAGAGGGCCCACATCCTGACACTGTGAGCAACCCAGACATTGGTACCTCAGAGCAGAAGTTCCACATCCCCATGGGGGTGGGAACCTGGCAGGAGTGTCATCACACCAGTGCGCGCACATCAGAAAATGTGGGGAGCCCAGCACTTAGGGCCTGACGTCACAGGGCCCTTATCACCAAGGGGAGGAGGCACCCAGCACGCTCCAACTGCAACCAGAGAGCACATGAGGTCAAGGCGAAATGTGCCAGCCAGGCAGTAGTGACCTCACGGAAGAGGGCCCATCTCCCATAAGTGTGAGGAATCCAGCCAGGATCAGACTCTCACCAGAGGGCCCACATCACCAAGGGGATGGGAACCAGGCAGGAGTGTCCTCACACCAGTGGGGCCACATCATTAAAGGGTGAGGCAACCGGCACATGTGGCCTCAAACCAGAGGACCTACATCAACAAGGGGCTCGCAGTGAGGCAGGCAGGAGGAGCCTCACAACACAGGGACCGAAGTATAAAAACGGTGAGGTCCTGCGGTTGGAACCTCTCAGCAGTGGGCCCAGAGCACAGAGGCTATGGGATCTAGGCCTGTGTGAACTAACACCAGGGAGCCAACATCATGAAACTGTGAGCAACCCAGGCGTTGGGACATGAGAACAGAAGGCACACGTCCTCATGGGGATGGGAACATTACAGGAGTGTCCTGGCATCACTGGGCTCACAGCACAAAAAAGTGGGGAGCCCAGCAGTTAGAGCCTGACGCCAGAGGGCCCTCATCACATAGGAGAGGAGGTTCCCAGCAGGCTCCATCTGCCACCAGAGGGCCGACATCACCAAGGCAATGGGAGCAAGCCAGGCAGGAATTACCTCACAGAGAGGGCCAACCTCACAGAAGGGTGAGGAACCCAGCCAGGATCAGACTCTCACCAGAGGTACCGCATCACCAAGGGAATGGGAATTAGGCAGGAGTGTCCTCACACCAGTGGGGCCACATTATCGAAAGGAGAGGAACCCAGCACACGTGGCCTCAAACATGAGGACAAACATCACCAAGGGGCTGGGAGTGAGGCAGGCAGGAGGAGCCTCAAAACTGAGGGCCCATAGAATAAAAAAGGTGAGGAATCCTGCAGTTGGAATCTCCCAGCAGGTGGCAAGGAGCAGCGAGGCTATGCGATCCCGGTCGGTGTGAACTCACAACAGAGGGCCCTCAACATGAAACTGTGAGCAACCCAGCCGTTGGGACCAGAGAGCAGAAGGCCCACATTCCCATGAGTTTGAGAACCTGGCAGGAGTGTACTCACACCACAGGGCACACATCAGAAAATTTTCGGAACCCAGGAGTTAGGGCCTGACGCCAGAGGCCCCTAATTACCGAGGGGAGGAGACTTCCAGCAGGCACCAAATCCCAATTGAGGGCCCACTTCGCCAAGGTGCCGTGCGCCAGCCAGGCACGAGTGAACTCACATTAGCGGGCCCACGTCACAGAAGGGTGAGGATCCCAGCCAGTATAAGACTCTCACCAGAGGGCCCACATCACCAAGGGGATCGGAATGAGACAGGAGTGTCCTCACACCAGTGTGGCCGAATCATAATAAGGTGAGGAATCCAGAACTTGTGGCCCAAACCAGAGGACCCACATCTCCAAGGGGCTCGGAGTGAGGCAGGCAGGAGTAGCCTCACAACACAGGGCCCATAGCATAAAAAATGTGAGGAATCCAGCAGTTGGAACCTCCCAGCAGGCGGTGCAGAGCACGGAGTCTATGCAATCCAGGCCGCAGTAAACTCACAGCAGAGGGCCCACATCGTGAAACTGTGAGCAACCCAGCCGTTGGGACCTCAGAGCAGGAGGCCCACATCCCCATGAGGATGGAAATTTGGCAGGAGTGTCCTCGCACAACTTAGCACGTATCAGAAAATGTGAGTACCCAGCAGTTAGGGTCTGACGCCAGAGGGCCCTCATCACCGAGGGGAGGAGACTCCCAGCAGGCTCCAACTGCAACCAGAGTGCCCATATGGCCAAGGCGATGTGTGCCATCCAGGAAGGAGCGACCTCACAGCAGAGGGCCCACCTCACAAAAGTCTGAGGAACCCAACCAGGATCAGACTCACCAGAGCGCACATATCACCAAGGGAATGGGAACCAGGCAGGAGTGTCCTCACACCAGTGGGGCCACATCATTGAAAGGTGAGGAAACCAGCACATGTGGCCTCAAACCAGAGGACCCACATCACCAAGAGGCTCGGAGTGAGGCAGGCAGGAGGTGTCTCACAACACAGGGACCATAGAATAAAAAAGGTGAGGAATCCAGCAGTTGGAAGCTGCAAGCAGGTGGCCCAGAGCACCGAGGCCATGGGATCCATGCCGGAGTGAACTCACAGCAGAGGGCCCACATCCTGACACTGTAAGCAACCCAGCCTTTGGGACCTCAGAGCAGAAGGCCCACATCCCCATGGGGATGGGAACCTGGCAGGAGTGTCATCGCACCAGTGGGTGAACATCAGAAAATATGGGGAGCCCAGCAGTTAGGGCCTGACGCCATAGGGCCCTCATCACCAAGGGGAGGAGGCCCCAGCACGCTCCAACTGCTACCAGAGAGCCGACGTCGCCAAGTCAGGGTTTTCGAGCCAGGCAGGACTGACCTCAGAGCAGAGGGCCCACCTCACAAAAGTGTGAGGGAGCCAACAAGGATCAGACTCTCTCCAGAGGGCCCACATCACCAACGGGATGGGAACCAGGCAGGAGTGTCCTGTCACCAGTGGAGCCATGTCAGCGAAAGTTGAGGGACCCAGCACACGTGGCCTCAAACCAGAGGACACACATCACAAAGGGGCTGGGAGTGAGGAAGGCAGGGAGAGCCTGAAAACAGAGGGCCAATAGAATAAAAAAGGTGAGGAATCCCGCAGTTGGAACGTCCCAGGAAGCAGCCAGGGGCAGCGAGGCCATAGGATCCAGTCCAGAATGAACTCACACCAGAGGGCCCTCATCATGTATCTGTGAGCAACCCAGGCGTTGGGACATCTGAACAGAAGGCCCACATTCCCATGGGGTTGGGATCCAGGCAGGAGTGTACTCGCACCATAGGGCATACATCAGAAAATTTTGGGAGCCCAGGAGTTAGGGCCTGACGCCAGAGGGCCCTCATTACCAAGGGGAGGAGACTCCCAGCAGGCACTAACTCCCAACTGAGGGACCACATCACCAAGGTGACCTGTGCCAGCTTGGCAGTATTTACCTCACAGCAGAGGGCCTACCTCACAGAAGGGAGAGGAACCCAGCCATGATAAAACTCTCACCAGAGGGCCCACATCAGCAAGGTGATGGGAACCACGCAGGAGTGTCCCCACACCAGTGGGGCCACATCACTAAAAGGTGAGGAAACCGGCACATGTGGCCTCCAACCAGAGGAACTACATCACCATGGGGCTGGGAGTGAGGCAGGCAGAAAGAGCTTCACAACACAGAGCCCAAAGAATAAAAAAGGTGAGGAATCCAGCAGTTGGAACCTCCCAGCAGGCGGCCCAGAGCACAGAGGCTATGGGATCTAGGCCTGAGTGAATTAACCCCAGAGAGCCAACATCATGAAACTGTGAGCCACCCCAGCGTTGGAACTTCAGAGGAGAATGCCCACATCCCCATGGGGATGGGAAACTTACAGGAGTGTCCTGGCATTACTGTGCTCACATCAGAAAACGTGGGGAACCCAGCAGTTAGAGGCTGAACCCACAGGGCCCTCATCACCGAGGAGAGGAGCCTCCGAGCAGGCTCCAACTGCCACCAGAGGGCCGACGTCACCAAGGCAACGGGAGCAAGCCAGGCAGGAGTTACCTCACAGCAGAGGGCCCACCTCACAGAAGGGTGAGGAATCCAGCCAGGATCAGACTCTCACCAGAGGGCCCACATCACCAAGGGGATGGGAACCAGGCAGGAGTGTCCTCACACCAGTGGGGCCACATCAACAAAAGATGAGGAACCCAGCACATGTGGCCTCAAACCAGAGGACACACATCACCAAGTGGCTGGGAGTGAGGCAGGTGCCTGGACGGGCACATTTAACTCTAATTTCCCACCAGGAAGGGGAATTAACCAAAGGCTCAGCGTGCCGTGCCGGAACCAGATTAAGGCCTGAAGCAAACCTGCGGTTTTGTGGCCAGCTTACAAGGAAGCGAGTTAAGAAAGGAAATCAGGGGCACTGTAATTCACAAACCTGCAGAGTTATAAATGACAGCTATTGTCAAAAATATATTGAAGTAAGGCTGCAAAGAGGACTTGAAAACGAGGCAGAAATGCAGGAATCAGATTTGAAGAGGTAGATTAGAATTGCATTTAAAGCATATGAAAGGCGGCAGATTTTTGACAGTGATGGACTTGGACAAAAAGAGCGTATGCATTTTTTCCTGACTATATTCAGGAAAAAACGCATATGCCCTTTTTGGGCAACCAAGCACTCTAGCAATGGAAATCCGCACTACAATGAAGTCTCATTTCCCATTCGTCAAAAGGGCCATCTGAAAAATTTGTAAAAACCAGAAACACAGGACAGGCCATGGAGAACAGGGAGCCTTGTTATGCTGATGGGCGGGATGTAAATTGCTAACAGACACTCTGGAGATGTTTATGGTGTATCCTGGAACATCTAAAAAACAAAGCTACAGAGCCTAGGGCACTTCCACTTATGGCCCTACAGCTTAGGAAAATTAAAATCAACAAGACACAGCCAACACAAAATTTAGGGCTGCTGTGTTTACAAGAACCTCGAGTCCAATACATATTAAATATCCCAGAAAGAAAAAATGGATAAAGAAGTTGTGCTACTTACTTACAATGGAATATCATTCAGCAATGAAATCAATGTCATCAGGCCTGTAGCAGCAAATTGAGTGGATTTAAGTACGATGATTCTAAGAGAAATATGTCACACAGAGAAAGATAATTATCATAAGATATCACTAATAGAGGGAGTGTAAACTTGGCTACACATGAACTGAATTACAAAACCGAACAGAGTCTCACATTTAGATAAAAAACTCATGCTTGCTTAAGGGGAAAGTTGAGTTGGGGTGCTGTATAAAACCAGAGGATGAAATTAGCACAGATACCGTTCCATAAGCCAAATATGTAATAGACAAGACCTACTCCTTGCTCATCGAAATAGACTCAACCATAGGGTGTCACCTCACACCTGTTAGAATGGGCATCATCAGAAAATCTACAAACAACAAATGCTGGAAAGGGTGTGGAGATAAGGAACCCTCTTCCACTATTGTTGGGAATGTAAATAGATACAGTCACTGTGGAGAACATTATGGAGTTTCTTATAAAACTAACAATAGAATTACCATATGATACAGCAATCCCACTACTGGGCATATACCCAGACAAGACCATAAATCATAAAGAGACATTCACCGCAATGTTCATTGCATCACTATTTACAATATCCAGGTAATGGAAGCAACCTAAATGCCCACAGACAGACGAATGCATAAAGAAGTGGTACATATATAAAATGGAATATTACTAAGCCATAAAAAGGAATGAAATTGGGTCATTTGTAGAGACGTTGATGAATCTAGAGACTGTCATACAGAGTGAAGTAAGTCAGAAAGAGAAAAACAGATCTTGTATATTAATGCATATATGTGGAACCTAGAAAAATTGTACTGATGATCCATTTTGCAAGGCAGAAATAGAGCAACAGATGTAGACAACAAACGTATGGACACCAAGGGGGGAAAGCTGTTGGGGGGATGGTGGTGGGAGGAGTTGAGAGATTGGGATTGGCATGTATATATTTATATGTATAAAATAGATAACCAAAAAGAACCTGCTGTATAAAAATATAAAATAAAATTCAAAATTAAAAAAAAATTAAAAAA
>NW_021702542.1:0-3178 GCF_005190385.1 Monodon monoceros
GCATGTGGGATCTTCCCGGACCGGGGCACGAACCCGCGTCCCCTACACCAACAGGCGGACTCTCAACCACTGCGCCACCAGGGAAGCCCCGGTCTTGTCTTAAAATTAGTATCTAACAGTGCATATGTGGTTGTTCAAAAGAGCTATATATATGATCTTAGGAAAGTCATGGCAACTCTGAATCTATGTTTCTTTACCTTTGAAATAAACGTAGAAGGACTTCTACATTTGACAGTATGGCAGACTAGATACCCTGAACAAACTGTTTGAATAAGATAAAATATTCAAGATAAAATATCATATAAAATGTTTTAATTATTTTTTAAATGCATCACTGAGAGAACAAAAAAGTATAAAGGTGTCAAGCCTCAACAGTAACCAGGAGCTCTAGGAAATAAAAGAGAGCCAAGGCTGACTTTTGACCTGAAGATTTTTATTGAAGCTGTGAAACCTTGAGCTTCAACTTGGCACCAGATCAGGAAATAGGGGATGTAACATAAAGCCCAGGGCCCCTCAAGGTGGGTTATTTGATAAGTGGTCCCTGCTGCACCCACCATGTAAGGGTGAGTGAGACATAAACCCCACTGCACAGAATGGAGCAGAAAAGAAACTCATCTGTGCCAACTAAGCTCTCTTGGAAGGGAAAAAATATGTATTTACCCTAGTAATTCACAAACATAAGCCATTCCTAAACCACGTTTGCAATCTGAGTTCACTCTATCTCAGTGATCTGAAAAAAATCCTCAGGAGAAAATTTGAACTTATGGTGGTTCCAGATTGGTATCAGCTACAGGGGACTGGCAGAGTAAATGCAAATCTTATTTTGAGGTATACTGATCATCAACTAACTAAACAGAGAATAATTCATATAGCAAATTAAATACAGCCCTACTTTCTAAATGCAAAGCTGATCATCTCACCCCAGTTCCTAAAAATGTCATTGCCTTTTAAAAGTCAAACTCTTCGAAAAGTTTTCTCCCAATCACACATAATGACCCACCCACAATATGTTTTGTTCCTAGCCCCACATATCTGAGTAGTTTAGAGGCTTTCACCACATAAAAGAGCAAATTGCTATACAAGGAAGGAATTTCTACAACAGGCATCCAACAACAATTCACCGTAATGGAAATTAAGACTGCTACTTGACCATGCAGGGATCCTCATGCCACTGGGAAAATAGGCAAAAGCAGGTGTTACAGTGTTAACCAAGATCCTGAAGTGTCTACTACTATTAAATGCATTCAAGGATAACACCTGGAACCCAGGTAATTCCCTGGGACACGTTCTTTTATAACCATGGTTAGTGATAAAAACTAGGAACTTGATTTAATGAATGGGCAAAGGACCTGAATAGACATTTTTCCAAAGAAGACACTTAAATGGTCACAAAGTATAGAAAAGGTGCTCAACATCACTAATGATCAGGGAAATGCAAGTCCAAAATCACAATAAAACCTCATACCTGTTGGGATGGCAATTATCAAAAAAAAAAGAAAAAGATAAATGTTACAGGGGATGTGGAGAAATTAGGACACCTGTACTCTGTTGCGGGGAAAGTAACATGGTGTAGCCACTATGGAAAACAATGTGGATGTTCCTCAAAAAATTAAAGATTGAACTACTATATGATCCAGCAATCCCACTTCTGGGTAAATTAAAATTAGTATTTTGAAGAGATATCTTCACCCCCATGTTCAATGCAGCATTATTCACAATAACCAAAATACAGAAACAAACCAAATGTCCATAGACAAATGAATGGATAAAAAAAAGATAATATATACATACAGTGGAATATTATTCAACCTTTAAAAAGAAGGAAATCCTATCATTTGCAACAGTGTAGGTGAACTTGGAGAACATTATGTTAAGTGAAATAAGCCAAATACTGTATGATCCCACTTATAAGAGGTATTTAAAGTAGTCAAACTTGTGGCAGCAGAGAATAGAATGGTGGTTGCCAGGGGATGAGGCGAAGAAGAAATGGGAAGTTGTTCAATGGGCATAAAGTTTCAGTTATGTGAGATGAATAAGTTTCTAGGGATCTACTGTACAACCTAATGACTATGGTTGACAACAGGGTATTGTGCACTTAAAAAATTTATTCAGAGTAGATCTCACGTTACACCCTCTTACCACCCACATAAAATAGAGACAGAAGGAAACTTTTGGAGTCATGCTGGATATGTTTATTACCTTGATTGTGGTGATAGTTTCAAGGGTGTGTGCATATGTCCAAACTCATATGCATTAAACATGTGTAGTTATTTTTAATATTTCAATTATACCTCGATAAAGCTGTTTTAAAAAATTAATGAAGGGGCTTCCCTGGTGGCGCAGTGGTTGAGAGTCCGCCTGCCGATGCAGGGGACACGGGTTCGTGCCCCGGTCTGGGAAGATCCCACATGCCACGGAGCGGCTGGGCCCGTGAGCCATGGCTGCTGAGCCTGCGCGTCCGGAGCCTGTGCTCTGCATCGGGAGAGGCCACAACAGTGAGAGGCCCGCGTACCGCAAAAACAACCCCAAAAAACAAAAAAAATTAATGAAGGATCACCAGGGTTTCAGATATTTAAAGAATGAATGTTTGCAGCATATCGCTGGGCAAACAACCAATGGCAAAAGGAACTAGAATGGGTAGTACAGAAGAAATAATAAATGTAAGAAATAAAAATTTTAACCCTCACTCATGTCCCTTTCATTGCTTTTAATCATTTCCTTTCGCTTTCCTAGTGGCTTCCTACACTTACAGTATTGTAAATGGAGTTTAGTGACGATGATTAGCCTTGCCATTTTGTCCATAGTGTGTAATATCAGCATGGATTGATCATAGGAAAACCACGAGGAATAAAACATCATCCAGATGTCTCATACATGGAGTGAGACACAGGAGCTGACCACAACTATAGGCTATGTTCCTTTGGGAAAGGGATGAATAGAGTTTAGACTGCAAATAATGTAAAAGGAGGATTCTTGAAACTCTATTATCAGAGTTTCTCAACCTTTTATTATTACCTCTCCCAAAGAGAAAAATTAAATTTAAATTCTCCTTAATGAGAAAAATTAAATAGTAAGGAATAAGACTTTGTTACGTGGGGTTGAGCTATGGAGAACCACAAACTATTGAAGTACTGTATTTGTTTCCTACTCATGCATAAACTACCACAACTTAACAGCT
>NW_021702543.1:0-1977 GCF_005190385.1 Monodon monoceros
TGCTGGCTACAGCACCAAGAGTCCTTCATCCACACAGCTCAAAAAATAGTGGGAAAAAGTAGAAAGAAAGAATTAGTAGAAATAGAAACAAAGAAGGAAAGAAAGAAAGAAAGAAAGGAGGGAGGGAGGGAGGTGGAAGGAAGGAAGGCGGGAAAGAAGGAAAAAAGAAAGAAAGAAGATAAAGTAAAATAAAGTGAGATAAAATATAATAAAGTTATTAAAATAAAAAATAATTACTAAGAGAAAAAATATTAAAATAAACGGACTGGTAGAACCCTAGGACAAATGGTGGAACCAAAGCTATACAGACAAAATCTCACACAGAAGTGTATACATACACACTGAGAAAAAGAGGAAAAGGCAAAAAATCGTAAATCTTGCTCTCAAAATCCACCTCCTTAATTTCGGATGATTTGTTGTCTATTACTGTATTCCACAGGTGCACGGTACATCAAAGTTGATTGTGGAGTTTTAATCCCCTGCTTCTGAGGCTGCTGGGAGAGATTTCCCTTTCTCTTCTTTGTTCTCACAGCTCCCAGGGCCTCAGCTTTGGATTGGGTCCCGCCTCTACATGTAGGTTCCGAGAGGGCGTCTGTTCTTCCCTCAGACAGGACGGGGTATAAGGAGCTGATGATTCGGGGGCTCTGGTTCACTCGGGCCGGGGGAAGGGTGGGGCACGGAGTGCCGGGCGAGCCTGCGGCGTCAGTGGCCAAAATGACGTTGCACCAGCCTGGGGCGCACCGTGCATTCTCCCTGGGGAGTTGTCCCTGGATCCCGGGACCCTGGCAGTGGTGGGCTGCACAGGTTCCCCGGAAAGGCGGTGTGCATAGTGACCTGTGCTCACACACAGTCTACTTGGTGGCGGCAGCAGCAGCCTTAGCATCTCATGCCCGTCTCTGTGGTCTGCGCTTTTAGCCATGGCTCGCGCCCATCTCTGGAACTCCTTTAAGCAGCAGTCTTAATCCCCTCTCCTCGCCCACCAGGAAAGAAAGAAGAAAAAGTCTCTTTCCTCTTCGGCAGGTCCAGACATTTCCCCGGACTCCCTCCTGGCTAGCTGTGGCGCACTAAGCACCTGCAGGCTGTGTTCATGCTGCCAACCCCAGTCCTCTCCCGGCGCTCTGACTGAAGCCCAAGCCTCAACTCCCAGCCCTGGCCTCCCCAGCGGGTGAGCAGACAAGCCTCTCGGGCTGGTGAGTGCCAGTCGACCCTGATCCTCTGTGCGGGAATCTCTTCACTTTGCCCTCTGCACCCCTGTTGCTGAGCTCTCCTCTGTGGCTCCGAAGCTCCCCCGCTCCGCCACCTACAGTCTCCGCCCACGAAGGGGCTTCCTATTGTGTGGAAACCTTTCCTCCTTCACAGCTGCCTCTCACTGGTGCAGATCCCATCCCTATCCTATTGTCTCCGTGTAATCTTTTTTCTTTTGCCCTACTCAGGTACGTGGGGACTTTCTTGACTTTTGGGAAGTCTGAGGTCTTCTGCCCGCGCTCAGTAGGTGTTCTGTAGGAGTTGTTCCACGTGTGGATGTATTTCTGGTGTATCTTTGGGGAGGAAGGTTATCTTCTCATCTTCCTCTTCCACCATCTTCCCGGAAGCCTGCCTTTGAAATCTTAATTGTGTCCTTGGTTAAATGGATAACTTAGTGTTGTTCCACAGTGATCTTATTTACTTGTGTTCTAACCCTTTGACAGTTTTGACAATTTCCCTAAGTCAAATAGTGAATGAAGTCTTTTTGACCTCAAGTTAATATTGAGATTTCCCAGAGGGTCCTTAAAGAAATCACAAGCATTTGTCTCTCACTTTTAAAAGGGAGATAATTAGATTTATTCAGCATGTTAAATAATGTGTGAGCACTGGCAACTAAGAAGTGATAATAAAGCTCTGTAAGTTACCTTTTTAATTTTTAAGAATTTCTTTTATTTTTGTTTTATTGTTTTGCAAGTGTTCCCATATAGGCTGGGTTGAGTATTTTGGCCATGC
>NW_021702544.1:0-2618 GCF_005190385.1 Monodon monoceros
TAGTTCTCTTTTTGGTTTTTTAAGGAACCTCCATACTGTTCCCCATAGTGGCTGAATCAATTTACATTCCCACGAACAGTGCAAGAGTGTTCCCTTTTCTCCACACCCTCTCCAGCATTTATTGTTTGTAGATTTTTTGATGTTGGCCTTCTGACCAGTGTGAGATGATATCTCACTGTAGTTTTGATTTGCATTTCTCTAATGATTAATGATGTTGAACATTCTTTCATGTGTTTCTTGGCAATCTGTATGTCTTCTTTGGTGAAATGTCTATTTAGGTCTTTTGCCCATTTTTGGATTGGGTTGTTTGTTTTTTTGATATTGAGCTGCATGAGCTGCTTGTAAATTTTGGAGATTAATCCTTTGTCAGTTGCTTCATTTGCAAATTTTTTCCCCCATTCTGAGAGTTGCCTTTTCATCTTGTTTATGGTTTCCTTTGCTGTGCAAAACCTTTGAAGTTTCATTAGGTCCCATTTGTTTATTTTTGTCTTTATTTCCATTTCTCTAGGAGGTGGGTCAAAAAGGATCTTGCTGTGATTTATGTCATAGAGTGTTTTGCCTGTGTTTTCCTCTAAGAGTTTGATAGTGTCTGGCCTTACATTTAGGTCTTTAATCCATTTTGAGTTTATTTTTGTGTATGGTGTTAGGGAGTACTCTAATTTCATTCTTTTGCATGTAGCTGTCCAGTTTTCCCAGCACCACCTATTGAAGAGGCTGTCTTTTCTCCACTGTATATTCTTGCCTCCTTTATCAAAGATAAGGTGACCATATGTGCGTGGGTTTATCTCTAGGCTTTCTATCCTGTTCAATTGATATATATTTCTGTTTTTGTGCCAGTACCATACTGTCTTGATTACTGTAGCTTTGTAGTATAGTCTGAGGTCAGTGAGCCTGATTCCTCCAGCTCCGTTCTTCTTTCTCAAGACTGCTTTAGCTATTCGGTGTCTTTTGTGTTTCCATACAAATTGTGAAATTTTTTGTTCTAGTTTTGTGAAGAATGCCAGTGGTAGTTTGACAGGGATTGCATTGAATCTGTAGATTGCTTTGGGTAGTGGAGTCATTTTCACACTGTTGATACTTCCAATCCAAGAACATGGTATATCTCTCCATTTATTTGTATAATCTTTAATATCTTTCATCAGTGTCTTGTAATTTTCTGCATACAGGTCTTTTGTCTCCTTAGGTAGCTTTATTCCTAGATATTTTATTTTTTGTTGCAATGGTAAAAGGGAGTCTTTCCTTAATTTCACTTTCAGATTTTTCATCATTAGTGTATAGGAGTGCTAGAGATTTCTGTGCATTAATTTTGTATCCTGCTACTTTACCAAATTCATTGATTAGCTCTAGTAGTTTTCTGGTAGCATCTTTAGGATTCTCTATGTATAGTATCATGTAGTCTACAGACAGTGACAGCTTTACTTCTTCTTTTCCGATTTGGATTCCTTTTATTTCTTTTTCTTCTCTGATTGCTGTGGTTAAAACTTCCAAAACTGTGTTGAATAATAGTGGTGAGAGTGGGCGACCTTGTCTTGTTCCTGATCTTAGTGGAAATAGTTTCAGTTTTTCACCATTGAGGATGATGTTGGCTGTGGGTTTGTCATATATGGCCTTTATTATATTGAGGAAAGTTCCCTGTATGCCTACTTTCTGGAGGGTTTTTACCATAAATTGGTGTTGAATTTTGTCAGAAGCTTTCTCTGCATCTATTGAGATGATCATATGGTTTTTCTCCTTCAGTTAGTTAATATGGTGTATCACATTGATTGATTTGCATATATTGAAGAATCCTTGCATTCCTGGGATAAACCCCACTTGATCATAGTGTATGATCCTTGTAATATGCTGTTGGATTCTGTTTGCTAGTATTTTGTTGAGGATTTTTGCATCTATGTTCATCAGTGATATTGGCCTGTAGTTTTCTTTCTTTGTGACATCTTTGTCTGGTTTTGGTATCAGGGTGATGGTGGCCTCGTAGAATGAGTTGGGGAGTGATCCCCCCTCTGCTGTATTTTGGAAGAGTTTGAGAAGGATAGGTGTTAGCTCTTCTCTAAATGTTTGATAGAATTTGGCGGTGAAGGCATCTAGTCCAGGGCTTTTGTTTGTTGGAAGATTATTTTTTTTTAACATCTTTATTGGAGTATAGGGCTTTTGTTTGTTGGAAGATTATTTTTTTTAACACCTTTATTGGAGTATAATTGCTTTACAATCGTGTGTTAGTTTCTGCTTTATAACAAAGTGAATCAGTTATACATATACGTATGTTCCCATATCTCTTCCCTCTTGCGTCTCCCTCCCTCCCACCCTCCCTATCCCACCCCTCTAGGTGGTCACACACCACCGAGATGATCTCCCTGTGCTATGCGGCTGCTTCCCACTAGCTATCTGTCTTACGTTTGGTAGTGTATATATGTCCATGCCACTCTCTCACTTTGTCACAGCTTACCCTTTCCCCTCCCCATATCCTCAAGTCCATTCTCTAGTAGGTCTGTGTCTTTATTCCCGTCTTACCCCTAGGTTCTTCATTACGTTTTTTTTCTTAGATTCCATATATATGTGTTAGCATATGGTAAGTCTTTCTGACTTACTTCACTCTGTATGACAGACTCTAGGTCCATCCA
>NW_021702545.1:0-2882 GCF_005190385.1 Monodon monoceros
TTTCATTCCATGGGCCCTCTGTTTTGAGGCTACTCCTGCCTGCCTCCTTCCCAGTCCCTTTGTGATGTGTGTCCTCTGGTTTGAGGCCACATGTGTTGGGTCCCACACCTTTCACTGATGAGGCCCCAATGGTGTGAGGACACTCCTGCCTGGTTCCCATACCCTTGGTGTTGTGGGCCCTCTGGTGAGAGTCTGATCCTTGCTGGGTTCCTGACCCTTTTTAAGGTGGGCCCTCTTCTGTGAGGTAACTCCTGCCTGGCTTGCTCCCATTGCCTTGTTGACGTCGGCCCTCTTGTGGCAGTTGGAGCCTGCTGGGAGCCTCCTCTCCTAGGTGATGAGGGCCCTCTGGCGTCAGGCTTTAACTGCTGGGCACCCCACGTTTTCTGACTGAGCCCAGTGATGCCAGGACACTCCTGTAAGGTTCCCATCCCCATGGGGATGTGGGCCTTCTGCTCTGTGGTCCCAACGCCTGGGTTGCTCACAGTTTCGTGATGTTGGTTCTCTGGTGTTAGTTCACTCAGGCCTAGTTCCCATAGCCTCTGTGCTCTGGGCCGACTGCTGGGAGGTTCCAACTGCTGGATTCCGCACCTTTTTTATACTTTTGGATGTGTGTTGTGAGGCTCCTCCTGCCTGCCTCACTCCAAGCCCCTTGGAGATGTAGGTCCTCTGGTTTGAGGCCACATGTGCCGGTTGCCTCACCTTTTAGGTACGTGGCCCCACTGGTGTGAGGACACTCCTGACTGGTTCCCATCCTCTTGTTGATGTGGGCCCTCTGGTGAGAGTCTGATCCTGGCTTGATTCCTCACATTTCTGGGAGTTGGGCCCTCTGCTGTGAGGTCACTCCTGCCTGGGTGACACACGTCGCCTTGGCCACATGGGCCCTCTGGTTGCAGTTGGAGCATGCTGGAAGCCTCCTCCCGTCAGTGATGAGGGCCCTCTGGCGTCAGGTCCTAACTGCTGGGCTCCCCACATTTTCTGCTGTGCGCCCACTGGTGCGATGACACTCCTGCCAGGTTCCCATCCCCATGCGGATTTGGGCCTTCTGTTCTCAGGTGCCAATGGCTGGGTTGCTCAAAGTTTCATGATGTGGGCCCTCGGCTGTGAGTTCACTGCGGCCCTGATCTCATAGACTGGGTGATCTGGGCCACCTGCTGGGAGGTTCTAACTGTTGGATTCCTCACATTTTTTATTCTATGGGCCCTACGTTGTGAGGCTAGTCCTGCCTGCCTCACTCCGAGCCCCTTGGAGATGTGGGTCCTCTGATTTAGGCCACATGTTCTGGGTTCCTCACCTTTCTATGATTTGGCCACACTGGAGTGAGGCCACTCCTGCCTGGATCTGATCCCCTTGGTGGTGTGGGCCCTCTGGTGAGAGTCTGATCCTGACTGGGTTCCTCACTCTTCTGTGAGGTGGGCCCTCTGTTGTGAGGTAACTCCTGCCTGGCTTGCTCTCATTGCCTTGGTGACATCGGACCTCTGGTGGCAGTTGGAGCTTTCTTGTACCCTCCTCTCCAAGGTGATGAGGGCCCTCTTGTGTCAGGCTGTAACTGCTGGGCTCTCCACGATTTCTGATGTGAGCCCAGTGATGCCAGGACACTCCTGTAAGGTTCCAATCCTCATGGGGATGTGGGCCTTCTGCTTTGTGGTCGCAACGCCTGGGTTGCTCACAGTTTCGTTAGTTGGCACTCCGGTGTCAGTTCACTCAGGCCTAGATCCCATAGACTCTGTGCACTGGGCCTCCTGCTGGGAGGTACCAACTGCTGGATTCCTCACCTTTCTTATACTTTGGGCCCTGTGTTTTGTGGCTCCTCCTGCCTGCCTCACACCAAGCCCCTTAGTGATGTACGTCATCTGGTTTGAGACCACGTGTGCCCTTTGCCTCACCTTTTAGGGATGTGGCCCTGCTGGAGCAATGACATTCCTGCCAGGTTCCCATCCCCATGCAGATATGGACATTCTGTTCTGAGGTCCCAGCGGCTGGGTTGCTCACAGTGTCAGGATGTGGGCTCTCTGCTTTGAGTTCACTCCGGCATGGATCCCATAGCCTCGGTGCCCTGGGCCACCTGCTTGGAGCTTCCAACTGCTGGATTCCTCACCTTTTTTCTTCTTTGGGCCCTGTGTTGTGAGACATCTCCTGCCTGACTCACTCCGAGCCCCTTTTTGTTGGAGCTCTTCTGGTTTGAGGCCACATGTGCTGGGTTCCTCACCTTTCAATGATGTGGCCCCACTGGGGTGAGCACACTCCTGCCTGGTTCGCATCCCCTTGGTGATGTGGGCCCTCTGGTGAGAGTCTGATCCTGGTTGGGTTCCTCACACTTCCGTGAGCTTGGCCCTCTGCTCTGAGGTCACTCCTGCCTGGCTGGCACACCCCGCCTTGGCGACGTCGGCCCTCTGGTGGCAGGTGGAGCGTGCTGGGAGCCTCCTCCCCTCAGTGATGAGGGCCTTTTGGCGTCAGGCCCTAACTGCTGGGTACCCACATTTTCTAATACGTACTAAGTGGTGCGAGGATACGCCTGCCAGGTTCCCATCCCCATGGGGATGTGGGCCTTCTGCTCTGAGGTCCCAATGGCTGGGTTGCTCACAGTTTCATGATGTGGACCCTCTGCTGTGAGTTCACTTTGGCCTGGATCCCATAGACTCCGTGCTCTGGGCCTCCTGCTGCGAGGTTCCAACTGCTAGATTCCTCACATTTTTTAATCTATGGGCCCTGTTTTGTTAGGCTAGTCCTGCCTGCCTCACTCCGAGCCCCTTGGAGATGTGGTTCCTCTGGTTTAGGCCACATGTTCTGGGTTCCTCACCTTTCCATTATTTGGCCACACTGGTGTGAGGATACTTTTGCCTGGTTCCGATCCCCTTGGTGATGTGGGCCCTCTGGTGAGAGTC
>NW_021702546.1:0-1193 GCF_005190385.1 Monodon monoceros
TGACAAGTCTGGGAGCCTCATGCCTAACATCATGCCTCCATGGTGCCTCAACACCTAACTTGTGATAATCCTGAGGGAAACTCTTCTGCCCTCTGATTGCCTAGAGGTACTTACATCTCTTTTCTTCCCCTACCTCTATGGTATCAAGCACAATTGGCTCAGTGTCTTGGCCTTTCACAAAAGACAGGAAGAATGTTTGAATTCAAGGCTACATTTTTCCACACTCCAGGGAAAGATTAAGGATCTGGTTACCACTTGGATTGGGGTAGCAGGGTCTTTAAAGGGTCTGAGAATGAACAACTTAAAAATTTACCTGTTAAATGGAGTTTTTTGGAATGACCTGGGATTATAGCTATGAGCTGTAATTAGCAAAAAGTGTCTGAGTTCCAAAAACCTGACTTAACAAATGAATGCAACTATTTTGTAATGAGTAGAGCCAAGGAATAATACCTGCAGTTTACAATGGTTACATCCTTTCTACAAAGTAATGAGTTTGCTTCTTGGCATCTCATCTCAACCTGATTTTTACCTAACATTTGCAGACCATTAATTTGTCAAATCTTGTGAGAGGAATTTATTACTTTTTTAAATTCAATTTTTGTGAAGTTGTTCTCCTAGAGCTAAATTTTTTAACTTGCCAGCTTACCATATATTTTCCTCACATTCCTTCATGCAGTTTGTGTGAATGTACATATGTATATGTGTGTATACAAATATTCATTCATTATATATATGTGTGTGTGTATATATATATATATATATATATATAATATCCATGCAGGCTTCTGATCTTGAGAGCATCTTTTCACCTCATCAACTCTGTATGATCTTCGAAATTTATTTGAAAATACACGATGTCATCCATTTTCCTCATCATTCTAAGTTTCCTCTTCCCTTTCCTTATCTCCATGTTTGTACAGAAGACCATCCTTTCTCTTCCTAGATCCCATTCTTTTTATGTGCACTTAAGAACAAAGGGACCGTCTGAAATGTAAGACACTGAAGATAAATGGGAAAGCACAATCACAATTGAAAACGGCATCCCCTGCGATCCCCTGGACATGAAGGAAGGGCACGTTAATGATGCCTTTGTGACAGAGGATGAGCGGTTCACCCACCTATGAATGGCTGCTGTTTTGTTTCCCTCTGAAACTCAACACTTGTTTCTGTGAAACTGCTGAACATCACAATTC
>NW_021702547.1:0-1019 GCF_005190385.1 Monodon monoceros
TGGTTGGGGAACTAAGATTCCCCATGCTGCGTGGTGCGGCCAAAAAAAGAAAAAAAAAAGGATTTCTTTCTTTCCCTCTGAAGTGAAACTAGTGAGAAACAGAAAGAACAAGAGAATGAGAATAAGAACGAGTGGTAAATTCTTGGCAGCCCAGGTCCCAATTCCCTCAATCATATTAGTTACATATTCCCAAATGAAGGAGTTGCTCTGAGGAGAAAAGAGGAAAATGCTTTCCTTACCCCAACAGAGGCAAGGCTTCCTATGTTATACATGAGATTAAAATACAAGTTAGAGAAAAAAATGTATGCTGTAGAAAGGGGACAAAGATAATCTAGGAGAAGTAACCTACGCAAATAGGCAAGCTGGACAATGAAGATGTAGAAAACCAGCGTCAGCAGATAAGTTCCAGAGGTTGGAATGGGGAATACAGCAGATGGACACAGAGCGCCAAAGACTCAGAGAGGGAGCAAAATATTTCTCTCTACGCCTAAGCTTCCAGGTCCAGTCAGAGTCCATATGTAATTATAACAACCATTTGTCCACTGCAATAATCTGACTGAATTCTTCCTCGTAACCAAATGAGCCAGATTCAAACACTGATACTGCTATCATTTGTATGAAAAGAAGAGTAACTAGTCAATAATGTCAATCCAAATCTGAACCCATGTCATTTTTTTAAAATTCAATTTTAATAGCTAAAAGGCAGGCTTGATTTTTTCGTGGATTTTTTTTTTTTTTTTGTAGTACTTGGGCCTCTCACTGCTGTGGCCTCTCCCGTTGCAGAGCACAGGCTCCGGACGCGCAGGCTCAGCGGCCACAGCTCACGAGCCCAGCCGCTCCGCGGCATGTGGGATCCTCCCGGACTGGGGCACGAACCCGCGTCCCCTGCATCGGGAGGCAGACTCCCAACCACTGCGCCACCAGGGAAGCCCTTTTTCGTGGATTTTTAGAGCAGTTTTGAGAGAGAAAGAAAAAGAATAAATGGCATTTTGCATCTCTCCTGGCATCCCAAGACCTTA
>NW_021702548.1:0-2158 GCF_005190385.1 Monodon monoceros
AACATGGTATATCTCTCCATCTATTTGTATCATCTTTAATTTCTTTCTTCAGTGTCTTATAATTTTTTGCATACAGGACTTTTGTCTACTTAGGTAGGTTTATTCCTAGATATTTTATTCTTATTGTTGCAATGGTAAATGGGAGTGTTTTCTTGATTTCACTTTCAGATTTTTCATGATTAGTATATAGGAATGCCAGAGATTTCTGTGCATTAATTTTGTATCCTGCTACTTTACCAAATTCATTGATTAGCTCTAGTAGTTTTCTGGTAGCATCTTTAGGATTCTCTATGTATAGTATCATGTCATCTGCAAACAGTGACAGCTTTACTTCTTCTTTTCCGATTTGGATTCCTTTTATTCCCTTTTCTTCTCTGATTGCTGTGGCTAAAACTTCCAAAACTATGTTGAATAAGAGTGGTGAGAGTGGGCAACCTTGTCTTGTTCCTGATCTTAGTGGAAATGCTTTCAGTTTTTCACCATTGAGGATGATGTTTGCTGTGCGCTTGTCATATATGGCCTTTATTATGTTGAGGAAAGTTCACTCTATGCCTACTTTCTGCAGGGTTTAGCCTCAGTGCTCCTGTAGGCCTGGTGGGGGGTTCCAACTTCTGGATTCCTCACCTTTTTCTCCCCTGAGCCCTCTGTTGTGAGGATCCTCCTGCCTGCCTCACTCTCAGACCCTTTGTGATGTGGGTCCTCTGGTTTGAGGCCACATGAGCTGGATTCCTCAACTTTCAATAAGGTGGATGTGGTGCCACTGATGAGAGGACACTCCAGCCTGGATCCCATCCCCTTGGTGTTGTGGGCCCTCTGGTGAGAGTCTGATCCTGCCGGGTTCCTCACAATTTTGTAAGGTGGGCCCTGTTGTGTGAGGTCACAACTGCCTGACACATGTTGCCTTGGCGTCGTGGGCCCACTGGTGTCAGTTGGAGCCTGTTGGGAACATCCTCCCCTCGGTGATGAGGGTCACTCTGGTGTCAGGCCCTAAATGCTGGGCTCCCTCACATTTCCTGGTGTGGGCCCAGTGCTGCCAGGACACCCCTGCCAGGTTCCCATCACCATGGGGATGTGGGCCGTCTGCTCTGAGGTCTCAAATCTGGCTTGCTCAAATTTTCATGGCGTGGAGCCCTCTGGGGTGATTACACTGCAGCCTGGATCCCATAGCTTCGGTGTTCCTTGACGCCTGGTTGGGGGTTCCAGCTGCTGGATTTCTCACCTTTTCTATTCCATTTGCCCTCTGCTGTTAGGTTCCTCCTGCCTGCCACTCTCCTAGCCCATTGGTGATGTGGGTCCTCTGGTTTGAGGACACATTTGCTGGGTTCTTCTCTTTTCGATGATGTGGATGTGGCCCCAGTGGTGTGCGGGCACTCCTACCTGGTTCCAATCCCCTTGTTGATGTGGGCCCTGTGGTGAAAGTCTTATCCTGCCTGGTATCCTCACAGTTCTGTGAGGTGTGTCCTCGGCTTTGAGGTTACTCCTGCCTGGCACAAGTCGCCTTGGCGTTTTGGGCAATCTGGTGTTAGTTGGACCCTGCTGGGAGCCTCCTCCCCTCGGTGATGAGGGTCACTCTGGCGTCAGGCCCTAACTGCGGGTCCCACCCACATTTCCTGATGAGCGCCCATTGGTACCAGGAAAAGCCTGCCAGGTTCCCATCCCCATGGGGATGTGGGCCTTGTGCTTTGAAGTCCCAGCGGCTGGCTTGCTCACACTTTCATTGAGTGGGGCCCTCTGGTGTGAGTGCCCTGCGGCCTGGATCCCATAGCTTCAGTGCTCCGAGCCGCATGCTGGGTCATTGCAACTGCTGGATTCCTCCACTTTTCTATTCCATGGGCCCTCTGTTGTTAGGATCCACCTGCCTGCCACACTCCCAGCCCCTTTGTGATGTCGGTCATCTGGTTTGGGGCCACCTGTGCTGGGTTCCTCAACTTTCAATGATGTGGATGTAGCCCCACTGGTGTGAGGACACTCCAGCATGTTTTTATTCACCTTGGTGATGTGAGCCCTCTGGTGAGAGTCTGATCCTTACTGGGTTCCTTAACGTTCTGTGAAGTGGGCCCTGTAATGTGAGGTCACTCCTGCCTGGCACACGTCGCTTTGGCAACGTGGGCCCTCTGCTGTGATTTGGAGCCTACTGGGAACCTCCGGCCCACAGTGA
>NW_021702549.1:0-1174 GCF_005190385.1 Monodon monoceros
CTAAGTAATGAGTTTTATTGAGTCTAATTTTTAAATCTTACTTGTTATCAGATATTCAGACTCTCTTGCTGTAACGGGATGTGTTGACTCCACTAGGTAGATGTGTTCACTTAGCTTCCTCATGCTGGGAAAGAAGATGGGGAAAAAAACGGAACATTACAGAATGTCACATGTAGTCAGCATATTACTAGTTGGCAGTCTGGACAGTGTCTTGGATTAAAGCATGACTGTAAAATTAACTGGTACCGTATAGTCATTGTATTCTTTTTTTTTTTTAATAATGCATTTAAAAATTTTTATTTATATATTTATATTGGCTGCGTTAGGTCTTCGTTGCTGCACGCAGGCTTTCTCTAGTTGCGGCGAGCGGGGGCTACTCTTCGTTGCGGTGCGTGGGCTTCTCATTGCGGTGGCTTCTCTTGTTGCGGAGCATGGGCTCTAGGCACGGGGGCTTCAGCAGTTGTGGCATGTGGGCTCAGTAGTTGCGGTGCGTGGGCTTCAGTAGTTGCAGCACACGGGCTCAATAGTTGTGGCTCGAGGGCTCTAGAGCACAGGCTCAGTAGTTGTGGCGCATGGGCTTAGTTGCTCCGTGGCATGTGGGGTCTTCCCGGACCAGGGATCGAACCCGTGTCCCCTGCGTTGGCAGGTGGATTCTTAACCACTGCGCCACCAGGGAAGTCCAGTCATTTTGTTCTTAAGGAGATGATAATGACTGAAACATGCTTAGAATAAATGCCCTGTGCTTTAACGTGTTATTTGAGGCAACTCCATAAAGAAGAAAGTGAGATTCTGAACTGTTGCTGATTTTCAAGAGGATGAAAGTATGCAAATCACCTTTATTTTCCATTATAATAGTTTTGGTCAGTTATTCTACTGCGTTCAATTGACTCAAGTCTTCAGGGGCAGCAGCCAAAAGGATTGTAAATTGAGCGGGAAAATTGAAGTGTTTGTTCACAGTGTGTGACCTTGAAGGTCATTGCTAGAAATGAAAGTCTTCTAAATATAGTTAATAGGAGGAAGTCACTATATTGTGAGTGCTATCTTTCTTGCGTTCTGAGGCTATGAAAATGAGTGAAATTAGATCATTCAAAGGGACAGGGAAATGTGTGAGAGATTTCTCCTAAAGAAGCTTCTGTCTGTGATACTCCACTCCCAATGTATATCTAGATTTCCT
>NW_021702550.1:0-1062 GCF_005190385.1 Monodon monoceros
ACTCCTGCCTGGCTTGCTCCCGTTGCCTTGGTGATGTCGGCCCTCTGGTGGCATTTGGAGCCTGCTGGTAGGCTCCTCTCCTCGGTGATGAGGGCCCTCTTGCGTCAGGCCCTAACTGCTGGGTTCCCACATTTTCTGATATGTTCTAAGTTGTGCGAGGACACTCCTGCGAGGTTCCCATCCCCATGGGGATGTGGGCCTTCTGCTTTGAGGTCCCACCGGCTGGGTTGCTCAGTTTCATGATGTGGGCCCTCTGCTGTGAGTTCACTGTGGCCTGGATCCCATAGACTCCGTGCTCTGGGCCACCTGCTGGGAGGTTCAAACTGCTGGATTCCTCACATTTTTTATTCTGTGGGCCCTGTGTTGTTAGGCTACTCCTGCCTGCCTCACTTGGAGCACTCTGGAAATGTGGGTCCTCTGGTTTAGGCCACATGTGCTGGGTTCCTCACCTTTTTATAATGTGGCCCCACTGGTGTGAGGACACTCCTGCCTTGCTCCGATCCCCTTGGTGATGTGGGTTCTCTGGTGAGAATCTTATCCTGGCTGGGTTCCTCACCCTTCTGTGAGGTAGGCCCTCTGCTGTGAGGTCACTCCTGCCTGACTGGCACACGTCACCTTGGCGACATGGGCCCTCAGTTGGGAGTTGGTGCCTGCTGGGAGTCTCCTCCCCTCGGTAATGAGGGACCTCTGGCGTCAGGCCCTAACTCCTGAGCTCCCAAAATTTTCTGATGTGCACCTTGTGGTGCGAGTACACTCCTGCCAGGTTCCCAACCCCATGGGAATGTGGGCCTTCTGCTCTGAGGTCCCAACGGTGGGTTGCTCAGTTTCATGATGAGGGCCCTCTAGTGTGAGTTCACTCCGGCCTGGATCCCATAGCCTCGCTGCTGCTGGCCGACTGCAGGGAGGTTCCAACTGCGGGATTCCTCACCTTTTTTCTTCTATGGGCCCTCTGTTTTGAGACTCCTCCTGCCTGCTTCACTCCAGGCCCCATGGTGATGTGTGTCCTCTGGTTTGAGGCTACGTGTGCTGGGTCCCTCACCTTTCGATTATGTGGCCCCACTG
>NW_021702551.1:0-1229 GCF_005190385.1 Monodon monoceros
CAGAGCATCTAGGCTGGCAGAAACGGTCAGCCTAAGGTGGCCGAACAAATGTGGGGCGGGGTGAAACTGGACCTCACAGCGTCACTGCACATCTCCTTCCTGGACCCTTAAAGGTCATTAGAATCTATAACACTTCCAATACTTGTGCTCAGGCGGACGAGCAGGGAGGCAGGAGGCCTGGGGACAATCAACGTCACCTGGAGGCTGCTGGGGAGAAGTTCTGACCCTCGCCCACGGGTATGAGGGCTCCTAACTCAGCACTCAGCAGTTACAGAAGAAGGGTCTGCACCCTCAGCACTCCAAGAATGAGGAAGGGGACAAAAGGCAGAAGAGGGGTTTGTCCCAGGCAAAGCCCCTTAAAAATCCCTGGGAGATAAAAATAGAATCTGGGCAATAAAATAAAGTCTAACCTTTTTTATCCTTTGTGCTTTGTCTAATTTCACGTGCTCCTAGGGTCCCTCATACAGAGGTTCCACACCCGGCACTTCAGACCAGATTTCCTAGTGCAGAATGGCTGGGTCGACACCTCAGCTCCTGGGGCACAGTGCACACTCCGTGATATAGAGCCTGAGCTGCAGCCAACCGGGCCCTCAAGAACTCCGCCTCCTCCCTCTGACTGACTCTGACAGGATCTCTACACAGCAGCCCAGCCCACAGCCCACGGGGTAGCACATGCTCTCACCTCTCCATTCTCTGATCAAAATATAAAGTTTCCTTTGCTTCTGAACCAAACTCAGTCTCGATCTGTTGGCTCCAATGACACTGGGCAGGGGGACACTTGTTGGGGTCCACTCTGGAGGATCAGTAACAGAAATTGAGAACATTGTAACTTCAATGAACAGATGTGTGAGCCAAACTGTAATTAACATAGAACAGTGTATAAGGCTCGGGTAAAATAAGATGTTTCTAACACTTCCATTTGATATTTCCATCACTTTATTATAAGCAAGTTCAGTGAAAAGGTTTGTCTTATTTGTCAGGTCAATATTAGAGAAACGAAGTGATTTCTTTCCAAGGATGTACATCTAATAATCTTGGTTAAAGCTTCAATCTTGTTTTAAATGCTTTTCCATTGAAAATGATACCTCTCTTTCAGCTCCCCCATTTCTGAGAAGTATAAAGTCTTATAATTTATTATTACCAAAGGGGAAAGGTGAGAGGAGGGATAAATTAACAGTTTGAGATTAACACATACACACTGCTATGTATAAAATCGATCATCAACAAGG
>NW_021702552.1:0-1086 GCF_005190385.1 Monodon monoceros
GTACAGGTTAGTGTATGACAACGGTTTAGGGTGAGCGTACTAGTTAGGGTACGGGTTAGTGTTAGCGTACGGGTTAGGATTAGGGGACGGGTGAGCGTAAGGCATCGGGTAAGTGTTAGGGTTAGGGTTACGGTTAAAGTTAGGGGATGGGGACGTTTCAGGGTTCAGGTTAGGGGACGACAACTGTGTAGGGTGAGCGTACGTGTTAGTGTATCTGTTAGTGTTAGCGTACGGGTTAGGATTAGGGGACGGGTGAGTGTAAGGCTTCGGGTAAGGGTTAAGTTTAGGGTTAGGGTTAGGGTTAGCGGACGGGGACGGTTTAGGGTACAGGTTCGGTTCCGACAACTGTTTAGGGTGAGCGTACATGTTAGGGTACAGGTTAGTGTTAGCGTACGGGTTAGGATTATGGGAAAGGTGAGGGTAAGGCTTCGGGTAAGTGTTAGGGTTAGGGTTAGGGGACGGGGACGGTTTAGGGTACAGGTTAGTGTACGACAATGGTTTAGGGTGAGCGTAGGTGTTAGCGTACGGGTTAGTGTTAGCGTACGTGTTAGGATTAGGGGACGGGTGACTGTAAGGCTTCGGGTAAGGGTTAGGATTAGGGTTAGGGTTATGGTTAGGGGACGGGGACTGTTTAGGTTACAGGTTAGGGTACGACAGCAGTTTAGGGTGTGCGTACGTGTTAGTGTATGGGTTAGTGTTAGCGTACGGGTTAGGATTAGGGGATGGGTGAGGGTAAGGCTTCGGGTAAGAGTTAGGGTTAGGGTTAGGGTTAGGGGATGGGGACGGGGACGGGGACGGTTTAGTGTACAGGTTAGGGTATGACAATGGTTTAGGTTCAGCGTACGTGTTAGGCTGCGGGTTAGTGTTAGCGTACGAGTTAGGATTAGGGGACGGGTGAGCGTAAGGCTTCGGGTAAGAGTTAGGGTTAGGGATAGTGTTAGGGTTAGGGGACGGGGACGGTTTAAGGTACAGGTTAGGGGATGACAACGGTTTAGAGTGAGCGTACGTGTTAGGGTACCGGTTAGTGTTAGCGTACGGGTTAAGATAAGGGGACGGGTGAGGGTAAGGCTTCGGGTAAGTGTTAGG
>NW_021702553.1:0-3555 GCF_005190385.1 Monodon monoceros
TTATGTGATTTTCAGACACCGCCGTATGTAATTGACTATATACTATCCCATTACAGGAATAACTTCCAGTACTCATACTGACTACTCTACTGACTTAACCTAGCACAAGACACAGAAGCATAAGGACAAAAACCACCTTACAATATAGCCATGTCTTGCACTTCACAGCTCTCAAAGCATGTGCGTTTGAAGAAGAAAAAAACAACTGAAAAGTACAAAACCAGAAGCTATTCTGTGGAAAACTATTTCAATCATCAGGCATGTGAAAGATAAGTCAAAGATTCAGTTCTCATCAATGCTTAGTCAAAACGGAAATTTTCTTCTGTCAGGAATATACTCCAGGGGCTTCCCCGATGGCGCAGTGGTTAAGAAGCCACCTGCCAATGCAGGGGACAAGGGTTCGAGCCCTGGTCCGGGAAGATCCCACATGCCACGGAGCAACTAAGCCGGTGTGCCACAACTACGGAACCTGCGCTCTAGAGCCCGTGAGCCACGACTATTGAGCCTGCGAGCCACAACTACTGAAGCCTCCGTGCCTAGCGCCCGTGCTCTGCAACAAGAGAAGCCACCGCAGTGAGAAGCCTGTGCACCGCAACGAAGAGTGGCCCCCAGTCCCTGCAAGTAGAGAAAGCCTGCGCACAGCAACGAAGACCCAACACAGCCAAAAATAAATAAATAAATAAATAAATAAATAAATAAATGAATATACTCCATCAACAATGTGTGGAATGGAATGGTGTGAGTATTTTATCAGAATCCCTGTAATGCACAGACCTATAGCAGTACTGAAATCAGTAATGCATTTATAATAGTAAATACTTATGAGGAAGTAATCCATAGAGGTTTTCTCAAAGTTAACAATGAAAATTAATGTGACATTATCAATAATAAATTGTGAAGCTGAAATAAACTTTTCTAAACTATTAATAACTAGAAGCAAATTCTAATCAACCATGTTACAAGAAATCTATGTCTAAAAACTGCAAAGTTTATTTCTTAAAATTTTATTTCGAAAATACGTAAACTGTCGTATGAGGAGGCAGTTAAAGAATATATAGCTAAAAGAGTGGGGGAAAAGTTTTATAGAGACACATCTGGCAGTAGTTAATTTTTAAATGTCATTTTTCTAGATTTTGTGACACCTATAGTATTGATATTTGAAAGCATTTAAAAAATTGTAATTTGAAGATTTGCTACTTCCAGGTAGAATAAAATATTTTGAAGCAAAACAACATTTCCACTGAGAAAAACAAAAAAAGTCAAATAAAATAGCCAGCATTCAATCAAAAAGTTCTAGACAAACCAAGAGATAGAATCATATGGCTAAAATTCTAAGAAAAGAACAGATAATACAAAAATATTTATATAAGATATTGTGTATCTTTATCAGGAAAAGTCTTTATCAAGAAAAGACTTCAAAATCATCAGAATTAATATTATATTTTATTTATTTGTATGTTATATTTATATATAGATATTTATATATTTATACAAAGAACTTAAAGATAAAGCCCTAGTTAAGGCAGTGACAATAGCAGTAGCAGTGGGAGTGAAAAGAAATGGTTATATTCAAGCATATTTTGTCAGGAAAAGTCCAAGATCAAATGTCTGACTGCATACATGGGATGGATAGACGGAGTGGGAAAAATCAAAGTTAACTATAGAGGTTCTAGTGAAGATGGGGTTGCCGTCACCCAACCCAAGGGGCTGCGATCATCCCCAAGGTCTAGGAGACTCAAAGGGAAGGTCATGGTCAGAGGCAAAGTTAATTGGTGGGAAAATAAGATTCCCAGTCTCTCCATCTCCTTATACCAGTTTTTTTTTTAAACATCTTCATTGGAGTATAATTGCTTTACAATGGTGTGTTAGTTTCTGCTTTATAACAAAGTAAATCAGTTATACATATGTCCCCATATCTCCTCCCTCTTGCATCTCCCTCCCTCCCACCCTCCCTATCCCACCCCTCTAGGTGGTCACAAAGCACCGAGCGCATCTCCCTGTGCTATGCGGCTGCTTCCCACTAGCTATCTCTTCCTTATACCAGTTTTGTTTTTCTGCTCATATACGTAGCAGCATTTCATTCAAGGGGAAAGTCATTGATCTGACTGGTCAAATTAAACAACATAGTTCAAGGCACATTTACAGTGGTTAGTTCCTCCACAATTTAGAAAGTCACATTCACAATTTCCCTCTTCCTATGCCGCGGAACACATTGGCCATTCCTCCAAAGTTTCCACTCCACAGAGTGGACCAGAGATGACGTTAGCCCAGAACTGAGAGCTTGGCATGAGATGGTGTCAGCCCCACGTAGAGCTCTGGCATAAGTTATAACCCAACCCAGGTCTACAGAGAGCTCTGCATGGAATCCTGGGAGTAAACTCAGCCATAATAATGTGATTCTGTTTTTCATTTGCTTTTCTTCCTTGCTTCACTTTCCCTGGCCACTCTGACAAACAAACTTTCAGGCATTCCTGGGCCACTCACTAACTTTATTCCATTTAATGTCATCCAGATTCCCAAGAAAATTACTAACTATAAGGAGGGAAATTTGGAACATGGTGAGTTTTAGATGCCTGAAATATACAGGTCATTGAATCCAGTTAAGTAGCAAATTATCTGGATCTCAAACATGCCAGTAGAATAGCAGACTAAGCTCAATTTAATGTACTCTTACTGGAGACACATGTAAATTCTGGGTCAATTTTGAAAAAGTTAAAAGCACATAGCTGAGATTAAAAGAAAGAAAGGAACACCTGCATGTTTCAGAAAGTAACAGAGAAATTAAATCCAGAGAAAGAGGAGCGGACTGATGTCTGTGGGTTCCGTTCCTTAGTATAGGCCTTAGGTAAATAGGGGCTGGAGCTAGAAATCTAACATTACCTTGAGGCCAGGAATTTAGACTCAGGATGGAACAATACTGAGAAGTTGGTACAGATATCCTACAGAAATCTCATGAGGAACTGCTTAGTCCATTAAGAGGGCCAAGGGCGGTGGTGAGGAAGACTGATAGCTCTTGAAAACCTTCAGGTACAGAAAACATCAACACCTCTGAAAAGGAGGCCTGTCCTTCCCAGCGTTGTGATGGCCAGGTTGTCACTAACCTGTAAGGCCCTGTATGAATCAGAAACTGCAAGGAGAGTAATTCAAAGAAAAACAGATGCAGGATGGGTGTGGCAATAAATCCTAGGACCCTATCAGAAACAAAATTAAAACCACTCTAAAGGGAAATTTTAACAAACCAGAGCAGAGAGTATCCTAACCAGAACAGAATAATAATTCTGAGTTAGTTACTTTAGTTATTTAAGTAATATTCAATGCATTTCCATGGCCAGGCCCTTTTGAAGAATTCTAAAACATATACAAACAATTCGTTTACATCTTATATATCCCACCATCCAGAGCAAAATTCACTTAAGTACTGTACTGGTGGAAATTGGGCAGCACTATGGAGACAATAAAAAGGTGTTTACCATCAAAAAACATCAAGGTAAGAAAGAGAATGTCTAATTTTTAATTATCCTGTGGTTTATTGAAATCTTTTGGAAACCCAAAATA
>NW_021702554.1:0-2160 GCF_005190385.1 Monodon monoceros
ACCCGAAGCCTTACCCTAACCCGTCCCATAATCCTAACCTGTACGCTAACACTAACACATATCCTAACACGTACGCTCACCCTAAAGCGTTGTCGTAGAATAACCTGTAACCTAAACCGTCCCCGTCCCCTAAACCTAACCCTAACCCTAACCCTAAACCTAACCCTTACCCAAAGCCTTACCCTAACTCGTCCGCTAATCCTAACCCATACCCTAACACTAACCCGTACCCTAACAGGTATGCTCACCCTAAACCGTTGTCGTACCCTAACCTGTACCCTGAACCATTCCCATTCACTAACCGTAACCCTAACCCTAATCCTAACCCTTACCCGAAGCCTTACCATAACCCGTCCCCAAATCCTAACCCGTACGCTAACACTAACCCGTACCCTAACATGTACGCTCACCCTAAACGGTTGTCGTACCCTAACCTGTACCTAAACCGTCCCCGTCCCCTAACCCTAACCCTAACCCTAAACCTTACCCAAAGTCTTACCCTAACCCGTCCCCTAATCCTAACCCGTACGCTAACACTAACCCATACCCTAACACGTACACTCATCCTAAACCGTTGTCGTACCCTAACCTGTACCCTGAACCGTCCCCGTCCCCTAACCCTAACCCTAACCCTAACCCTAATCCAACCCTAACCCTTACCCGAAGCCTTACCCTAACCCGTCCCCTAATCCTAAGACTTACGCTAACACTCACACGTACCCTAACACGTACGCTCACCCCAAACCATTGTCATACCCTAACCTGTACCATAAACCGTCGCTGTCCCCTAACCCGAACCCTAACCCTAAACCTAACTCTAACCCTAACCCTAAACCTTACCCGAAGCCTTACCCTAACACGTCCCCTAATCCTAACCCGTAAGCTAACACTAACCCGTACCCTAACACGTACGCTCACTCTAAACCGTTGTCGTACCCTAACCTGTACCCTAAACCGTCCCCGTCCCCTAACCCTAACCCTAACCCTAACCTTAACCCTCACCCGAAGCCTTACCCTAACCCGTCCCCAATCCTAACCCGAACGCTAAAACTAACCCATACCCTAACAAGTATGCACACCCTAAACCGTTGTCGTACCCTCACCTGTACCCTAAATCGTCCCCTAAACCTAACCCTAACCCTAACCCTAACCCTTACCCGAAGCCTTACCCTAACCCGTCCCCTAATCCTAACCCGTACGCTAAAATTAAAATGTACCCTAACACGTAAGCTCACCCTAAATCGTTGTCGTACCCTAACCTGTACCCTAAACCGTACCCGTCCCCTAACCCTAACCCTAACCCTAACCTTAACCCTTACCCGAAGCCTTACCCTAACCCGTCCCCTAACCCTAACCCGTACGCTAAAACTAACCCGTACCCTAACAAGTATGCACACCCTAAACCGTTGTCGTACCCTAACCTGTACCCTAAACCGTCCCCGTCCCCTAACCCTAACCCTAAACATTACCCGAAGCCTTACCCTAACCCTTCCCGTAATCCTAACCTGTACGCTAACACTAACCCGTACCCTAACACGTTCGCTCACCCTAAACCGTTGTCGTAACCTAAACTGTACCCTAAACCGTCACCGTCCCCTAACTCTAACACTAACCCTAACCCTAACCCTTACCCGAAGCCTTACCCTAACCCGTCCCCTAATCCTAACCCGTACGCAAACACTAACCCGTACCCTAACACGTTCGCTCACCCTATACTGTTGTCGTACCCTAACCTGTACCCTAAACCGTCCCCGTCCCCGTATCCGTCCCTGTCCCCTAACCCTAACCCTAACCCTTACCCGAAGCCGTACCCTAACCCCTCCCCTAATCCTAACCCGTACGCTAACACTAACCCGTAGCCTAACAAGTACGCTCACCCTAAACCATTGTCGTACCTTAACCTGTACCCTAAACTATCCCCTAACCTTAACGCTAACCCTAACCCTAACCCTAACTCTTACCCGAAGCCTTACCCTAACCCCTCCCCTAATCCTAACCTGTACGCTAACACTAACCTGTACCCTAACACGTACGCTGACCCTAAACCGTTGTCGTACCCTAACCTGTACCCTAAACTGTCCCCATCCCATAACCCTAACCCTAACCCTAACCCTTACCTGAAGCCTTACACTAACCCGTCCCCTAATCCTAACCCGTACG